>NC_092727.1:279121-576621 GCF_047496885.1 Scyliorhinus torazame
GGGGAGGGGCAGAGGTAAAGGGGAGGGGCAGAGGTAAAGGGAAAGGGCAGAGGTAAAGGGAAAGGGCGGAGGGGTAAGGCAGAGGGGTAAGGGGAGGGGCAGAGGGGTAAGGGGAGGGGCAGAGGTGTAAGGGGAGGGGCAGAGGTGTAAGGGGAAGGGCAGAGGGGTAAGGGGAGGGGCAGAGGGGTAAGGGGAGGGGCAGAGGGGTAAGGGGAGGGGCAGAGGGGGAGGGGTAAGGGGAGGGGTAAGGGGGGGCACAGGGGGGGTCGGGGGTGCAGAGGGGGTAGGGGGTGCAGAGGGGGTAGGGGGTGCAGAGGGGTAAGGGGGTGCAGAGGGGAAAGGGGGTGTGCAGAGGGGAAAGGGGTGGTGCAGAGGGGAAAGGGGGTGTGCAGAGGGGAAAGGGGGTGTGCAGAGGGGAAAGGGGGTGTGCAGAGGGGAAAGGGGGTGTGCAGAGGGGAAAGGGGGTGTGCAGAGGGGAAAGGGGGTGTGCAGTGGGGAAAGGGGGGTGCAGAGGGGAAAGGGGGGTGCAGAGGGGAAAGGGGGGGCGCAGAGGGGGAGGGGCGCAGAGGGGGAGGGGCAGAGGGCGAAGGGGGAGGGCTAAGGGGGAGGGCTAAGGGGGAGGGCTAAGGGGGAGGGCTAAGGGGAGGGGGAGGGGCAGAGGGGTAGAGGAGGGGCAGAGGGGTAAGGGGGGACGCAGAGGGGTAGGGGGATGCAGAGGGGTAGGGGGCGCAGAGGGGTAAGAGGAGGGGTAAAGGGGGAGGGGCTGAGAGGTAAAGGGGGAGGGTTAAGAGGGGAGGGGCAGAGGGGGAGGGGGGCAGAGGGGTAAGGGGGAGGGGCAGAGGGGGAGGGGTAAGGGGAGGGGCAGAGGGGTAAGGGGGGGGCGCAGAGGGGTAAGGGGGGGCGCAGAGGGGTAAGGGGGGGCGCAGAGGGGTAAGGGGGGGCGCACGGGGGTGGGGACGCAGAGGGGTAGGGGGGCAGAGGGGTAAGGGGGAGGGGCAGAGGGGGAGGGGTAAGGGGAGGGGCAGAGGGGTAAGGGGAGGGGCAGAGGGGTAAGGGGAGGGGTAAGGGGAGGGGCAGACGGGTAAGGGGGAGGGGCAGAGGGATAAGTGGAGGGGCATAGGGGCAGAGGGGGAGGGGTAAGGGGGAGGGGGGAGGGGTAGAGGGGTAAGGGGGAGGGGCAGAGGGGTAAGGGGGAGGGGCAGAGGTAAAGGGGAGGGGCAGAGGTAAAGGGAAAGGGCAGAGGTAAAGGGAAAGGGCGGAGGGGTAAGGCAGAGAGGGGTAAGGGGAGGGGCAGAGGGGTAAGGGGAGGGGCAGAGGGGTAAGGGGAGGGGCAGAGGGGTAAGGGGAGGGGCAGAGGGGTAAGGGGAGGGGCAGAGGGGTAAGGGGAGGGGCAGAGGGGTAAGGGGAGGGGCAGAGGGGGAGGGGTAAGGGGAGGGGTAAGGGGGGGCACAGAGGGGGTGCAGAGGGGGTAGGGGGTGCAGAGGGGGTAGGGGGTGCAGAGGGGTAAGGGGGTGCAGAGGGGAAAGGGGGTGTGCAGAGGGGAAAGGGGGTGTGCAGAGGGGAAAGGGGGTGTGCAGAGGGGAAAGGGGGTGTGCAGAGGGGAAAGGGGGTGTGCAGAGGGGAAAGGGGGGTGCAGAGGGGAAAGGGGGGCGCAGAGGGGGAGGGGCGCAGAGGGGGAAGGGGGAGGGCTAAGGGGGAGGGCTAAGGGGGAGGGCTAAGGGGGAGGGCTAAGGGGGGTGGGAGGGGGATGGGCAGAGGGGTAGAGGAGGGGTAAGGGGGGACGCAGAGGGGTAGGGGGATGCAGAGGGGTAGGGGCGCAGAGGGGTAAGAGGAGGGGTAAAGGGGGAGGGGCTGAGAGGTAAAGGGGGAGGGTTAAGAGGGGAGGGGCAGAGGGGGAGGGGCAGAGGGGTAAGGGGAGGGGCAGAGGGGTAAGGGGGGCGCAGAGGGGGTAGGGGGTGCCGAGGGGGTAAGGGGGGCGCAGAGGGGGTAGGTGTTGCAGAGGCGTAAGGGGGGGCACAGAGGGGGTGGGGGGGCGCAGAGGGGGTAGGGGGGCGCAGAGGGGTAAGGGGAGGGGCAGAGGCGGAGGGGCAGAGGGGTAAGGGGGCAGAGGGGTAAGGGGGAGGGGCAGAAGGTTAAGGGGGGTGCAGAGGGGGTAAGGGGGTGCAGAGGGGGTAGGGGAGGCGCAGAGGGGGTAGGGGAGGCGCAGAGGGGGTAGGGGAGGCGCAGAGGGGGTAGGGGAGGCGCAGAGGGGGTAGGGGAGGCGCAGAGGGGGTAGGGGAGGCGCAGAGGGGGTAGGGGAGGCGCAGAGGGGGTAGGGGAGGCGCAGAGGGGGTAGGGGAGGCGCAGAGGGGGTAGGGGAGGCGCAGAGGGGGTAGGGGAGGCGCAGAGGGGGTAGGGGAGGCGCAGAGGGGGTAGGGGGGGCGCAGAGGGGGTAGGGGGGCGCAGAGGGGGTAGGGGGGGCGAAGAGGGGGTAGGGGGGGCGAAGAGGGGGTAGGGGGGTGCAGAGGGGGTAGGGGGCGCAGAGGGGGTAGGGGGGGCGCAGAGGGATAAGAGATGGGGTAAAGGGGGAGGGGCTGAGAGGTAAAGGGGGAGGGGTAAGAGGGGGAGGGGCAGAGGGGTAAGGGGGAAGGGGCAGAGGGGAGGGGTAGGGGTAGGGGGGAGGGGCAGTGAGGTAAGGGGGAAGGGGCAGAGGGGAGGGGTAGGGGGGAGGGGTAGGGGGAGGGGCAGAGGGGTAGGGGGAGGGGCAGAGGGGAGAGGGGCAGTGGGGTAAGGGGAGGGGCAGAGGGGTAGGGGAGGGGGTAAGAGCGGTGAGGGGGTATGGGTAAGGGGGGAGGGGGTAAAGGGAGAGGGGCAGGGGGAGGGGTAAGGGGAGAGGTGTGAGGGGGTATGGGGAGGGGTAAGGGGGAGGGGCAGAGGGGTAAGGGGAGGGGCAGAGGGGTAGGCGGAGGGGCAGAGGGGTAAGGGGGAGTTGCAGGGGGGTACAGGGGAGGGGCGGAGGGGTAAGGGGAGGGGCAGAGGGGTAAGGGTAGAGGGGCAGAGGACGAGGGGCAGATGCAAAGGGGTAAGGGCAGAGGGGGAGGGGCAGGGGGGTAAGGGGAAGGTAGGGGGGCAGAGGGGTAAGGGGAGGGAGGGGCAGAGAGGTAAGGGGAGGGAGGGGCAGGGGGGTAAGAGGAGGGGTAAGGGGAGGGACACGGAGGAGGGGCGGAGGGGGAGGAGCAGAGGGGTAAGGGGGTGGCGCAGATGGTTAAGGGGGAGGGGCAGAGGGGTAAGGGGGAGGGGCAGAGGGGTAAGGGGGGGGAAGAGAGAGAGGGGGTAACGGGGAGAGAGGGGGTAACGGGGGAGAGAGAGGGAGCAGTAACGGGGATTAGGGGTCGAGAGAACTGAAGGGAGGGGTGGGGGTTGGAGAGAGAGGGGAAGTGGTGTGGAGAGAGGGGAAAGGGGGGAGAGAGAGCTCAGGGGTCTAGAGAACTAAAGGGAGAGGTGAGAGCGGGGTGGAGAGAGAGGGTAAGGGGGTGTGGAGCGAGGGTAAGGCGGGTGTGGAGAGAGAGGGGAAGGGTGGTGTGGAGAGAGAAGGGAAGGGGGGGTGGAGAGAGAGGGGAAGGGGGGGTGGAGAGAGAGGGGAAGGGGGGGTGGAGAGAGAGGGGAAGGGGGGGTGGAGAGAGAGGGGAAGGGGGGGTGGAGAGAGAGGGGAAGGGGGGGTGGAGAGAGAGGGGAAGGGGGGATGGAGAGAGAGGGGAAGGGGGGATGGAGAGAGAGGGGAAGGGGGGATGGAGAGAGAGGGGAAGGGTGGATGGTGAGAGAGGGGAAGGGGGATGGAGAGAGAGGGGAAGGGGGGGGGTGAAGAGAGAGGGGAAGGGGGGGTGGAGAGAGAGGGGAAGGGGGGGTGGAGAGAGAGGGGAAGGGGGGGTGGAGAGAGAGGGGAAGGGGGGGTGGAGAGAGAGGGGAAGGGGGGATGGAGAGAGAGGGGAAGGGGGGATGGAGAGAGAGGGGAAGGGGGGATGGAGAGAGAGGGGAAAGGGTGGATGGTGAGAGAGGGGAAGGGGGATGGAGAGAGAGGGGAAGGGGGGGTGAAGAGTGAGTGGAAGGGGGGTGGAGAGGGGGGGCAGAGGGGGATGGGGAGGGAGTGGAGAGAGGAGGGGGAGTGAGGTAGGGGGAGGGGTAAGAGTGTAGAGGGAGGGGTAAGGGGGAGCGGAGAGTGGGGAGGGGAAAGAGGGTGTCGAGAATGGGGGAGGGGTCAAGGAGTGGTGGAGTGGAGAGTGAGGGAGGGGTCAAGGGGGTGGTGGGGGGAGGGTCAAGGGGTGGTGAAGAGTGGGGGAGGGGTCAAGGGGTGGAGAGTGGGGGGAGAGGAGAGAGGGGGTCGTGGGAGGGGGGGAGAAAATAGTGGGGGGAGGAAAGAGAGGGGTAGTGGGGGGAGGAGAGAGAGGGGTAGTGGGGGAGGGGAGGGGGGTAGTGGGGGAGGGGAGGGGGGTAGTGGGGGAGGAGAGAGGGGGGTAGTGGGGGGAGAGAGAGGGGGGTAGTGGGGGAGGAGAGAGGGGGGTAGTGGGGGAGGAGAGCGGGGGGTAGTGGGGAGGAGAGAGGGGGTAGTGGGGGGAGGAGAGAGGGGGTAGTGGGGAGAGAGGGGTAGTGGGGAGGAGAGAGGGGAAGTGGGGGAGGAGAGGGGGTGGTGGGGGAGGAGAGGGGGGGTGGTGGGGGAGGAGAGGGGGGTAGTGGGGGAGGAGAGAGGGGGGTAGTGGGGGAGGAGGGGTAGTGGGGGGAGGAGAGAGGGGGGGTAGTGGGGGAGAGAGAGGGGGGTAGTGGGGGAGGAGAGAGGGGGTAGTGGGGAGGAGAGAGGGGGTAGTGGGGAGGAGAGAGGGGGTAGTGGGGGAGGAGAGAGGGGGGTAGTGGGGGAGGAGAGAGGGGGGTAGTGGGGGAGGAGGAGAGGGGGGGGTAGTGGGGGGAGGAGTGAGAGGGGGGTAGTGGGGGAGGAGAGAGGGGGGGTAGTGGGGGAGGAGAGAGGGGGGTAGTGGGGGGAGGAGAGAGGGGGGTAGTGGGGGAGGAGAGAGGGGGTAGTGGGGGAGGTGAGAGGGGGGTAGTGGGGGAGGGGGAGGGGGGTAGTGGGGGAGGAGAGAGGGGGGTAGTGGGGGGAGAGAGGGGGGTAGTGGGGGAGGAGAGAGGGGGGTAGTGGGGGGAGGAGAGAGGGGGGTAGTGGGGGGAGGAGAGAGGGGGTAGTGGGGGAGAGGAGAGAGGGGGGTTGTGGGGGGAGGAGAGAGGGGGGTTGTGGGGGGAGGAGAGGGGGGTAGTGGGGGGAGGAGAGGGGGGTGGTGGGGGAGGAGGGGGGTGTGGGGGGAGAGTGGGGGGGTAGTGGGGGGAGGTGAGTGGGGTAGTGGGGGAGGAGAGGGGGGTAGTGGGGGAGGAGAGAGGGGGGTAGTGGGGGGAGGAGAGGGGGTAGTGGGGGGAGGTGGTGGGGGGTAGTGGGGAGGAGTGTGGGGGGTAGTGGGGGGAGGGAGTGGGGGGTAGTGGGGGGAGGAGAGGGGGGGTAGTGGGGGGAGGAGAGGGGGGTAGTGGGGGGGAGGGGTGAGGGGGGTAGTGGGGGAGGAGAGAGGGGGGTAGTGGGGGGAGGAGAGAGGGGTAGTGGTTAGAAGTGGAAGGAGATCTCCGTTTTTCCTGCAAGTGTAGATGAGTTGAATCCACAGGCGAACCTGTTGCACATTTCAATATAATCGCAACGTGTGTCTGTGGCCCGCGGCCCGCGCCTGCAGCGAGAGCTGGGCTGCAGCTATTGGGATTTGCTGGTCAAGCCTTGTTTACAGGAAGATGGGAGGAGGCACGTTCTCGGGGTGAAGAGAAGCTGTGGGGGGGGGGGTTACAGGAAGTTACAGTGCAAACAGTGTTTGAAGATGGTTCTTTCGTGGAGTGATGAGTTGGGAGCTTTATTGAGAGGGTTAAATTGGTGAGGTTTGTGTAAGGATTTAGTGCTGAGGGTTTTTGAGGAGGTTAAATTGTTGAAGGACGTATACTGTGTGGTTCTCATGTGGGTTTTATTGAGGGAATTTAATTGTTGAGATTGGGGGTTCATTCATGGGGACAATAGTAATCTAGAGGACTAAGTTAATGCTGTGGGGACATGGGTTCAAATCCCACTATGGCAGCTCTTGTATCTGGGATGTAAGACCTCAGTCTGTAATGGTTACCATGATGGTCATTGATTGTAAAAACCCATCTTGTTTTCTAATAACTCTTGGGGAAATCTGGAATTGAAAGCTAGTCTCAGTAATAATGACCATGAAACTATCATCGGTTGTTGTAAAATCCCAGCTTGTTCATTAATGTCCTTAAGTGAAGGAACTCTACCATCCTTGTCTGGTCTGACCAACATGTGACTCCAGACCTACAGGAATGGGGCTGACAGTTAACTGCCCTCTGCAGTGGCCGAACAAGCCACTCAGTTCAAGGGCAATTAGGGATGGACAACAGATGTTGGCATTGCTGGTGACATCTACATCTCATGAAAGAATCTGAAAAATTGAAGTGGTTTATGGTTGAGATGTGGGGCCTTAACGAGTGGGATTAATGATTAGATTGTCTCGCTGGCTTTTGCTAGGGGTGGGAGCTGGCCCATCTGGTTCACTATCTCCAATAGGATTATGTACCCTGGAATAAATGACCCACATTCCACAAAGTGTACATACAATCTACTAATTGACATAGAATCCCTACAGTGTAAAATGCCCACCATGTAGAAGGAGGCCTTTGGCCATTGGGTCTGCAACTACCCTCCGAAAGAGCACTCTACCTAGGCCCACTCCCCCCCCCCCCCCCCCCCCCCCAATATCCCGTAACTCCACCTGACCTGCGCATCTTTGGATTGTGAGAGAAAACCAGAGCACCCGGAGAAAACAAACACTGAGAGAACCTGCAAACTCCGCAGTCACCCCGGGCCAGATTCGAACCTGGGACCCTGGCGCTGTGAAGCAAGCAGTGCTAACCACTGTGTGCTGCCCACTTGAGCTATACTTGTTTGATGTGGGCATTGCTGCTTTACAGGAAACCAGATTAGCAAACATATAAGACTAACACACAGCAAGAGCACTTAAAGCATGGTGCAGGTTCCACAGCAACATATTGATTACTCAATTGACCCACCAGTAGCCAATTCTGAGCATCTCCACTGTGTCTGTCATCTATTGGAAGTGCTGTTGTTACAATCCCAGTTGGTGTTATAACTGGATATGATGATCCCAGAATGGAACCCCTGGCTCAAAAGACCATACTTTAAAAAGAAAATGGAAGAATAAAGTCACAGGACCTTTAATTAGTTTTAACAACAACAAAAAATGTTAATCATGAGAGAATTGGACCTTAATTGCACACAGATTTTAGGATTAACACGGATTACAAAGCACACCTTTTTAATAAACCAATTTTAATGAGGTAATTTTGGCATTACAAACAACAACAGTATAAAAACAATGTACAAAGAACAAGAAACATAGTGCAATCACCGACTCCCATCCCGCCAAGATACACCTAACTGACCCCCTATTCTACACTACCCTAACCCCACCCCCTCCTCCCCCACCCTCCTGCTGACGATTAATTCTCCACGAAGAAGTTGATGAATGGTTGCCACCTCCGGGCGAACCCTAACAGTGACCCTCTCAAGGCGAACTTAATTTTTCTCTCGGCCGAGAAAGCTTGCCATGTCAGTCAGCCAGGTCTCTGACTTCGGGGCTTTGAGTCCCTCCAAGCTGGTAGTATCCGTCTCCGGGCTACCAGGGAAGTAAAGGGCCAGAACATCTGCCTCTTTCTCCTCCTGGATTCCCAGGTCTTCCGACACCCCAAAAATCACCACCTCTGGACTCATTGCCACCCTTGTTTTCAATACTCTGGACATGCCGTCCGCAAACCCCTGCCAATATCCCCTAAGTTTTGGACACGCCCAGAGCATGTGAACATGGTTCGCTGGTCCTCCCGCACATTTTGCACACCTGTCCGCTACCCCCAAAGAATCTACTCATCCGGGCCACTGTCATGTGGGCCTGGTGGACCACCTTGAATTGATCAAGCTGCGCCTGGTGCATGTTGCAGTCGCGTTGACTCTGCTCAACGCGTCTCCACCCATAATCCCATCCTCCATCTCACCACCAAGCCCTCCTCCCATTTGCACTTCAGCTCATTGGTCTGCGTCTCCTCCACCCCCATGAGTTCTTTGTAAATGTCCGAGACGCTCCCCTCCCCCCACCATCCCCGATACACTACCCTGTCCTGGATCCCCCCTTAGTGGCAGGAGTGGGAAGGTTGATACCTGCCTGCGCAGAAAGTCCCGCACCTGTAAATATCTAAATTCATTCCCCCCTTGCCAACCCAAACTTCTCCTCCAGCGCTCTCAAGCTAGGGAAGCTCCCCTCTAAGAACAGGTCCCCCATCCTCTCAATTCCCGTCCTTCGCCATACTCAAAACCCCCCCATCTAAGCTCCCCGGGGCAAACCGGGGATTGTCACATATTGGGGACCAGACCGATGCTCCCACTGCTCCAGCGTACCTCCTCCACTGACCCCAGATCCTCAAGGCTGCCACCACCACGCGGCTGGTGGAGTACCCCGCTGGCGGGAACGGCAGAGGTGCAGTTATCACGCCCCAGACTGGTGCCCCCTACATGTAGCTGCCTCCATCCGGTCCCAAACTGACCCCGCCCCCACCACCCACTTCCTTACCATGGCTATGTTAGCCGCCCAGTAATAATTACTGAAATTCAGCAGCGCAAGCCCCCCCTCCCCTAGATTGCGCTCGAGCATCCCTTCTTCACTCGCGGCAACTTACCCGCCCACACAAAGCCCAGGATGATTTTGTTCTCCCTCTTAAAAAAGGACCACGGATGAAAATTGGGAGACACTGAAATAAGAATAAAAATCTCGGTAGGGACCGTCATTTTGACCGTCTGCACTCTCCCAGCCAGCGGGAGCGCATCGCATCTCCGAAACTCGCCCTTCATCTGTTCGACCAGGACAAGTTCAACTTGTGTAACCGGCCCCAGTCGCGTGCCACTTGTATCCGTAAGTGCCTGAAACTGTCCCCGCACTAACCTAAACGGCAGCTCCTTCAGCCGACCCTCCTGACCCTTCCAGCCCCATGAAGCTCTGAGCAATTGACCGCGGCTCAACGCAAACAGCAGTGGGGAGAGGGGACATCCCTGTCTTGTCCCCCGGTACAGGCTAAAATAGTCCGAGGTCGTCCTTACACTAGCCTACGGGGCCTGGTACAATAGCCTGACCCAGTCGATAAAGCCCCTACCGAACCCAAATCGTCCCAGCACCTCCCATAAATAGTCTCACTCCACCCGGTCGAACGCCTTTTCCGCATCCATTGCCACAACTACCTCAACTTCCCTACTCTCCGGGGGCATCATAATCACATTGAGCAGCCTTATATTGGCCACCAACTGCCTGCCCTTGACAAACCCGGTTTGATCCTCCATAATCCCATCCGGCACAGAATCCTCAATCCTGGAGGCCAAAATTTTGGCCAGCAACTTGGCGTCCACATTAAGCAGTGAGATCGGCCTATATGACCCGCATAGCTCCAGGTTCTTGTCCCGCTTCAATATCAACGAAATAGTGGCCTGTGACATCGTCGGGGGCAGCACCCCTCTGTCCCTTGCCTCATTGAAAACCTTGACCAGCAACGACCCTAAAATCCCCAAGAACTTATAGAATTCCACCGGATACCCGTCCGGCCCTGGAGCTTTACCCGACTACATTGCCTTCAAGCCCTCAACTATTTACAAAGCACATCTTAAGACCATAAGACATCGGAGCAG
The DNA here is from genome assembly GCF_047496885.1 of Scyliorhinus torazame. NCBI lineage: Eukaryota > Metazoa > Chordata > Chondrichthyes > Carcharhiniformes > Scyliorhinidae > Scyliorhinus > Scyliorhinus torazame. The sequence continues at coordinate 288,918 of NC_092727.1, forward strand.
AATTAGGCCACTCGGCCCATCGAGTCTGCTCCGCCATTCAATCATGGCTGATATTTTTCTCATCCCCATTCTCCTGCCTTCTCCCCATAACCCCTGATCCCCTTATTAATCAAGAATGGTCTCATTAACACACAGCCCCTTTTAAGAACACCAGTGGGAAATATACTCTCCTCTCTGAATCCCAGGTGAATATTTGTGGATGCCTTTCCAGAATCCCCATGCCCTTCCCCTTTCCAGGGTTATCATGTGCAAATTTCCAAACGCCACTCCCAAAGATACACTTTTAAATTGTCTCTCCGTTAGTGCTTTGTATTCTGAAATCCTTAATAGGTTTTCCAAATAACACTTTAAACAAAGCCTCAGCTTCACTTTTAACAGCGAATCCAGTCCAGGATTTTACACATACATTTAGGATTTCTTTGTTTTTACTGCTGAGCAAACTGCTCATAATTGCTTTAACTCATCATTCCCAGACTATATTAAAATAGCATCAGATGTTTGTTTTACCTTTGAAGGCTGCTGTCCCACTTTAAATATGATTACTGCAATTGTCTTTTAACTGTGAACACTTAGAAGATTTCAAGGAAGAGTAAACTGAACAACACCTTGATCTGTGCTCACTTCATTTCTTAAACTCTTTCGGATGGCACGGTGGGGCAGTGGTTAGCACTGCTGCCTCACGGTGCCAAAGACCCAGGCTCGATCCCGGCCCTGGATCACTGTCCGTGTGGAGTTTGCACATTCCCCCTGTGTCTGTGTGGGTTTCACCCCCACAACCCCAAATGTGCAGGGTTGGTGAATTAGCCACGTTAAATTGCCCCTTAATTGGAAAAAAATAATTGGGTAGTCTTATATTTTTTTAATTTTTAAACATTTCTGTCTCAATTCCCTGGTTATCTGGACTGTAACTTGTACTTTAGGACTGTCCTGCCCAGTCTTTCTTGCAGAGTTAAGAGCTCTGGCTAAAACTAAGAACAAAGGAAACTCCTTCCCTCTGGAAAGTGGCCTCCTGTTGCTAAGTAGCAACGTCGTAGTCCTTTCTAAGCACAATAAAGAGACAGTTGGAACAGAACCAACTTCCACAACAAACACCTTTGTCCAGCAAGAATCTAACTGTAGGTTTTGCCACAGAAACATTAAATTAAACACTTCAAGCTATACCTTATTTCTAAGGTTTACCAATACAAATGTAATTCCCGTAAAACTACATTTGTCTTCCTTGCACTGTTAACATCATATGTACTCGTGCACTAACCTTGAATGCCAACTTGTCAGACAAACACCTATTCTATGATGGCCATTCTGAGTCACATTCCAAAATGATGAGAAGTTATTCATGCACTGTGTATTGGGTTGGGTAGAGGTTTATGGTCAATGTACCTTGGTCATCATGGGGAGGGCAAAATCAGGGACAAAGGCTTCTTGACTTTGCCACGAATGAGCTCTGCATCACCAATACTTTTTTTCAGGGCAAACATCGCCAAATGGTACCATGGCCATTGGCACCACCTTGACCTGATTATCACCAAAGATGTCAGCTGCCCAGCATTATCTATACCTGCACCTACCACAGCACAGATTGCAACACTGATCACTTTTGTCAGCAGTGGAGTGCAGGTGCACCCTGAATGTTGCACAGCTCCAAACAACAGGAAGGTTTGTAAAGCAGTTAATAAAAACTATCATATACTGGATTTTATTAATAGGGTCGTAGAGTAGAAGGAGGTTATGCTGACACTAGTTAGACCTCAGCTGGAATATTGTGTACAGTTCTGGGGGCCACGCTACAGGAAGTATGTGAACACATTGGAGAGAGTGGTTCCAGGGATGAGAAGCTTCAGTTATGAGGATAGATTGGAGAGGTTGGGAGTGTTTGGCTTGAAGAGAAGAAGGCTGAGAGGATTTGATAGAGATGTTCAAAATCATGAGGGGGTTAGAGAGTAGATCAGGAGTAATTGTTCCTGCTCGGAAAAGGATTGGGAACAAGAGGGCACAGATTTAAAGTGATTTGCAAAAGATGCAAATATGATGAGAAAAAACTTTCACGGAGCCAGAGGTTCTGGTCTGGATTGCACGGCCTGGATGTGTGGTGGAGGCAGATTCAATTCAAACAATGGGGAATGGCACAAAGTGATGATGCTTGTTTGGAGAGCTGGTGCAGACATGATGGGCCAACTGTCTTCCTAACCTGTAACAGAATTGCGGGGGGTGGGAAGCATTTAAATAATGAGGGATTGCAGAGTTCTGAGATGGAGGGGGATCTGGGTGTTCTAGTTTATGAATCACAAAAGGGCTAGTATTCAGGTAATCGGCAAAACTCATTAGAATTATCATTTATTATGAGGGGAATTGAATACAAGGAGGAGGCTATACTTCAGTTATACAGAGCACGAGCGAAACTACATTTAGAGCACTTGTACAGTATTAGTCACCTTATTTGAGGAAGGATGTAAATGCATTGGAAACAGTTCAGAGAAGGTTTGATACCTGAAATGGGTGGGTTGCCTAATGAGGAAAGTGCTGATAGGCTAAGCTTCTATCTGCTGGAGTTTGACAGAATAAGAGGTGGCTTGATTGAAACATACAAGATCCTGAGGGGTGTTGACATTGTGGATGTGGAGAGGATGTTCCCTCTTGTGGGAGAATCTAGAACTAGGATCACTGTTTAAAAATAAGGGTTCACCCATTTAAAACTGGGTTGAGGTGAAATATTTTCACTGAGCTTGAGATTCTTTGGAACTCTCTTCCTGAAAAAGCTGTGGGAGCAGAATCTTTGAATACTTTTAAGGCAGAGGTGGATGGATGCTTGGTAAACCAGGGTATGGTAGGTTATTGGGGTAGGCAGGAAGCAGATTTGAGGTTTGAGATCAGCCATGATATTAAATGGCGAAGCAGGCCCGAGAGGCCTTCACCTTGCTCGTACATCAGTGAATTCAGGAGAGGTTTCTTCATCTGCCAAGTACTAAGTTCCAAATCCTCACTACCGCAGAGAGTGGGCGAGGGGAATAGTATAGATGACAATTAAGGGAAGTTAGATAAGTCCATGAGGGAGTAGATGGTTATGTTGGTAGAGGAGGAAAGATGGGAGGAGGCTCAAGCGCAGCATAATGGCCAACATGACCTGTTTTGTGTAGTTTATGCTGTGTAATTCTATGTAACATGAAGTGTTAAATGCAAATTATTTTTCTCTAAAAAGCTGAACTAGGTGCAGATTCCTACGCAGAAATAGCAGTTGTACATTAAAAAATTTGGAGAAATATCTTCCCAGATAGATTATGGTGTCTATTGTGTTTCAGATGGTGACAATGTGTTTCCTCGGCAATTTTAAGTTTTCTATCGTCCACAGTTCTAAATGTCATTCCTAACGTTGCCCCAATGTTGAAAGCTCTGGGTTTGTCTGATTGTATGTTTCCTGCTCTTGGAAATAGGGTAACTCATCTCTGGTCACTTCATTTGCGATCTTTCGCCTCCCCTGTCAGAACTCAATTGCATCTGCTTTTGGTAGCATCTGATTATTTTCAAGACCATTTTGGTTCTCCAAGCTGATAGTTGCACACATTTTATTGTAATGCAAATGCTTCCACTGAAAGTTTATAAATATATTGAGCATTAGAAGATATCCTATTATGGAGCATGGTGCCTTAATGGTTAGCACTGCTGCCTACGGCACTGAGGACCTGGGTTTGATCCCGGCTCTGGGTCACTGTCCGTGTGGAGTTTGCACATTCTCCCCGTGTCTGCGTGTGTCTCACCCCCACAACCCAAAGATGTGCAGGGTAGGTGGATTGGCCTCGCTAATTTGTCCCTTAATTGGAAAAAATGAATTGGGTACTCTAAATTTATTTTTAAAATGTTATCCTATTATAGGATAATTATTTATTTTCACAGAAAACACATCCTTCAATAATTTCGGCTAAAAATATTGCTAATGAAAGTGGGCTGACTGCAGTTAATAGTTTCATTTTTTTTCTACTTGCATACAGTGGAATAAATTACTCTCATTTATAATGCTTGTTTGAAACTGTAAAAAGTCCCCATTTTAAATGCACGGTCAAATGAAAATGTGTCCAGTGACACCCGGTTGCTTTTATCACAGAATCGTACAGTGTGAAAGAGAAAGCACAATCAGCTTTATGGCTAAGGTTCACCACTGTGCAGGTAGTGGTTAGAAATTCTGTGCTTAATCATTAATTTAATGCCTTTGAGTTTATAAGACAGATTGCATGATCTTTAACATTTTAAGTCGATAGATGTAGCTTACAGATATGATAAACATGTAGCATTTCAAATATTAAATTGGTATTTTGGACTCGAGCTCATTAACTAGTTTGGGTAGAGATATCGTTAACAGAATCTCTTGTGTCATTCCAATCTACAGATTACTGTTACCATTTGGAAGATGAGTCATACTCGTGGACGTAGTTTTGTTGAGGTTATTTGTGAGAAGTACAGCCCAGAAAACTTCCCTTATCGACGAGGAATGGGCATTGGCATCCACATCTCTGGAGGGCCACAGGGCTCACCCTTGAAAGGTAAATGAGACTCAATACATGCTCTCAAACTCACCATCTCAGATGCCTACATACGAGTAGGAGTAAGCCATTCAACCCATTGAACCTGTTCTGCTTTTCAGTAAGATCGTGGCTGACCTGTTTGTGTTCCACATTCCTCTATTAGCCCCGATAATCTTTGATTCCCTTGCCCAACACAAATCAATCTAGCTCTACCTTACAAATATTCAGTGATCCCACTTCCATTGCCTTCTGAAATGACAGTTCCAATGTTGCACAACCCTCCTGAGAGAAGAAAATTCTCCTCATCTCTGTCCTATAAGGATGACCCCTCATTTTAAAACAGTGCCCCTAGTTCTGGAGTCACCCAGAGGAAACATCCTTTCAACCATGTCAACACCATTCAGAATATTGGATACATCAATCAATTCACTCCTCATTCTTCTAAACTGTAGTGGGAATAAGCCCAACCAGTCTAACCTATCCTCATGAGACAACTGCTGATTCCAGCTATCAATCTAGTAAACCTCCCTGAACTGTCTCAAATGCACTTATATCTTTTCTTAAATAAGGAGACCAAAACTGCACACAGCATTGGAGATGTAATATCGCCAATGCCCTGTATAGCTGGAGCGTGACATTCTTCCTTGTTCAACTTCTTTTGTAATAATGGATAGCATTTCATTTGCCTTCTTGATTACATGCTGCAGGCCGTGCTCTTGCAGGCAGCTTCTGCCAACATTTGAAGACCAGTAAAACCTTCAAGTTTCTTTACTTTCCCAGTCATTGCTTACCCACACAGGTAGCAAATAAGGATAGGTGTATCATTTCACTAATCTGTTATTAATAGTTACTTGCGTTTGTTTCTGTTCAGAATTAATCCAAATGTATTTAATTATTTCATTACCTTTAGCACGTCTGAATCTCCCAACTATTCTTGTGCTGGATGGTTGTGGAATTACCACCGCTGGAAAGGAAAGTGATATTGCTGCCTTCTGCTCGCATGTCTTTGAACTTGACCTGTCTGATAACAATCTACAAGACTGGTACGAGGTAAATAGGTTATAATTGTAATACCGTTACATCTGATTCCAGCTTCTTCCTCTCATACTGCTGCGTATATTCTTTCACCTTAAGTTCCCTAATCAAGTCTGCATCATTACCCATACCAAATCGAGAATTGCCTGTTCCCGAGTAGACTCTGTCACAAGCTACTCCAAAAAAAATCTCTTAGACATTCCACAAATTCCTTTTCTTGAGATCCACGACCAACCTGATTTTCCCAGTCCACCTGCATATTGAAGTCCCCCATGTCCCATTGTGGAATGTCCAAAAGGTTAAGTCGGGTTATGAGGATAGGGTGAGAGCCTAGGTAGGGTGCTCTGTCAAAGGGTTAATGTAGACTTGATTGGTCGAATGACCTCCTTCTGCACTTTAGGGATTCTCTGAATGCATACAGGATTCACGGTAAATCCATCGTCTTTCGGGACAATCCTGCATGATCAGCCGTTATCTTATTAACAGTCTGATGACCTAATCATCTATCGATGGAAGGCAAGGTGCGCATGAATGGCTTAGTTCTGGTCTTTTGTGTAAATGGGAGTGGGCAATCAAGCAGCCTGAAGTAAACGGCAAAGGGGGAGTCTGAAGAGTTCATAAGAAATGCATTTATTCAGCATAACAGCAGTATTTACACAAGACCCAGTTACACATCTCAGGATCCTTACTCCTTTCTGTCAGCTGCTACAGCAGCTGACCTGTTATACTAGTGCTGGTTAACTCACAGCCCAATCAGCACGAGGGAACAATCATCTCCAGTTGGTTGAGTCCCATGTAGGTTATAACACAGCCTAATTACAGTCTGTTCCAGCCTGGACATTCCAGAGGAGGACCTTTGTTTGAAGGGCTGTGTGGAGCTTAGAGAGAGAGAGCTTATTTGGAACAGAGAAGGATGTGAGCAGGTCATTAAATCTGTTATACAGGAAAGGATGTAAGCAGTATCAGAGAGGTCACAGAGAGACAGCTTTGGAAAAGAGTTCTGACCGAATGTTCCGCACAGAAAAAGGATTGCTTCCTAAATACAAGTGGTGCCTTGGCTCTAAATGTCGAAGTGGAACGAGAGCTGTATTTTCATGAAAAATGATGTTTAGTTGGAAGTAACTAGTGTTAAGGTTAAGAAACTGCATGGAATCTGTAGTGTGAAGTAAAAGTTTAAATATTGTTTCCTGTTGTTTTTTTTATAATAAAAGTTTTGTTTATAAAATAACCAAGCCCTATTTGTGATATTATTACTCCTGAAACAAATTGATCTTTCTGCACAATCTTAAAACTTAAAAAACGTTACGCGTCTGATTTAGTATCTTGGCCATTGGGGAACTAACAGCTAGGGAGAAAGGGCATAGGGTCACCTGGACTCGAAACGTTAGCTCTTTTCTCACCCTACAGATGCTGTCAGACTGGCTGAGATTTTCCAGCATTTTCTCTTGTGGTTTCAGACTCCAGCATCCGCAGTAATTTGCTTTTATCCAGGGGAACTAACAGAGTTGGCCTCGCAGAGAGCCAACCCAGACACAATAGACCAAATGGCACTTCCTGTGCTGTAACCATGCTACATTGTGAAGTATCAAACATTAAATTATTGACCTTTCAATCCTTACCTCAAGAAAGTGCTTCATTGGGATCTGGGCTAATATGATGTGGCTGACATGGTTTCACGAGTGGGGGTTGTACTTGATTAATTTACTAGATTTCTTTGGAGATGAGAGACCTAATAGATGTGGGAGATAGTGTGTCCTAACCAGCTGGATTTCAATAATACATTTAACACTGGCCCGCATTATAGACTAATGCCTAAAGTCCAACTAAGTGTGATCTATGGAAATCACGAGGATATTGCTGGTGACTTTGGCCAATTGAAGAGTGAAGTGGAGAAATGGACATGAAGCTCAATTGTGATAAGATGTCAAGGCTTTGAAAGAATAGGCATCAGATTGAAAACATAGCAGGAATTGAGATTAGGAAGGTATAGCAAGAAACTTGTAAAGTGGGACAATGGAGCTTGAGCAGAAAGTCATTGATCTACAGTGTTGATTTTGGATTGGGCATCTATTTGTGGGAAAAAATGTATGAAACACTTTCCAAAATACATCTATCCAAAGTAGGTTACAGTCACTAACACGCTATTGTACTGAAATCCCAATTTGCAATACAATCCAAATTTCTGAAATGTTTCTACCCATTGTGGGAAGGCAACTGTGGCAAAGAAGTGGTGTTTGAAGCTTTATCAGCCTGAAGCTGTGCGGTGTCCACGTGTTTCCTCCGGGTGCTCCGGTTTCCTCCCGCAGTTCAAAGATGTACAGGTTAGGTGGATTAGCCATGCTAAATTGCCCTTGGTGTCCAAAAAAGTTAGGTGGGATTACTGGGTTACGGAGATAGGGTGGAGGTGTGGGCTTAAGTAATGTGCTCTTTCCAAGGGCCGGTGCAGACTCAGTGGGCCGAATGGCCTCCTTCTGCACTGTAAATTCTATGAACAAGCTCGGTAATTTGTTCAACATTTTGACAGAAATTAGTTCATCACAGGCCACTTCATGTTTCTGACAGTCTTCTGCAACTCTGCCTTTCTTGTGTTTTGTAGATCAGTAAAATTGTATCAAATCTTGCCAAGCTGACCTTTCTGAACCTCACCTCGAATCCTCTGACTGAGGCCAGCTTAGATCCAACTTGTGCTGCTTCGTTCTCCCAAATACAGCGACTCGTCCTCAACAACACCAAGGTTTCATGGGAAACTATTCACATCTTGCTGCAGGAGTTACCAGGGTAGGAACTCGAAGCTAATGCATGTTCCTCCCTAAATCTTTCATTTCTCAACCATTTGTTTCTATTCCTTCTCTCCTTTATGGTCTTTTTCAGTTTCTAACTGAGAATCCTCTTTGCCAACCAAATATCTAACTTATCTAACCCTCCATCCTCACAATCTTTACTGTTTTTGATATTTTCAATTCACTTGCAGCCATGTAATGTAGTTTCACACCCAGCAAACACTTTCCTCAACTTTGTATTTAGATAAATTTATTTCTGCTCTTGTGTGCACAACTGTTTCCCCTTGCATCCTCCTTTCTAACCAGCTTAGTTTTCCCCTTCCCTGCTTTCTCCCTTCCCTGCTTTCTCCCTTCCCCCCCGCCCCACATCCTGCACCCATCACTCCACTCTGAATACTGTGCTCTCGTTTCCAAATTTGTCTCTGCCTGGCTGTCTCTCTCGCGCCCGCCCGCTCGGCCCGCGTGTTTCCCAGAGGTTTCTGACTGCCCCTTCAGGGCCTTCTAGGCATTAGGTAAATGTGAGCCATTGAATTGTGCAGCATGCTTTCTTTTGAAGTACAATATCCCACCTCTAGATGTCAGCGTTTGAAGAATAATGTCTAGACACCACTTCAGTGTCTCAAAGTGCATGGCTGTCTCTTTGATATGTTTTATTTTGTACAGATTCTTCACAATAGTATACTTCTGTTCTAACAGCTCAATGCATTTTATAAACTAACACAAATGCATCTTGAAAGCAGCCACACATTATAGATATTCATTACTCTAGCAACTCAACGTTGGGCATAGAATAGAATATATACAGTGCAGAAGGAGGCCATTCAGCCCATCGTGTCTATACTGGCCCTCTGAAACAGCCCCCTGCCTAGGCCGACTCCCCCACCCCATCCCCATAACCCTGCCTAATCTGCACATCTTTGGACTGTGGGAGGAAACCGGAGCACCCGGAGGAAACCCACGCACACACGGGGAGAATGTACAAACTCCACACAGACAGTCACCCAAGGCCAGAATTGAACCCGGGTCCCTGGCGCTGTGCGGCAGCCGTGAATTTTCTTCTAATTCTTAACTGATTAACCAGCCGGAGGTTTCTGGCTTGGCCCTTAATGGCCTTCGAGGTGTTGGGAAAATGTGAGCTACCATGTCTCTTGCCAGCAATGCCCACATCCCATCCAAGGTCAGCATTTGGTGCCCATCCCTGATTGCTCTGTATAAACTAAGGCGCAGTAACATGGTGTGCTTGCTCACTGCCAGTTTCCTGGTGCTTTCCTTTATCTCTTCCCTGACACTGGAACATCACTGATTTGAGTCTGTGTAGGTGTATAAATACTGAGTAGGTGCATGCAAAAATCCCTATCTTGCAGCAGCTAATGGCAGAGTAGGACATTGGCCTGTGCTACAATTTTTCAGGTTGGTAGCTGCTTATTTCAGCTTTAACTATTGGTGCTTTTAATTGAGTGAGTTATCTCTCTAGACATATTGAAGGGCAGAGAGCTGGTCTACCAAGATCAGTCCCATGCATCTCCATCAGTCAGTTCCTTAACTGGTATTGACAGCAAGATATTGTTGAGCTCTCATTCAGGTGGTGAACATGCTTGCAATCGAATGTCACCATCAATCTCCTCAAAGAACTTTTTCTACTGAGCGTTTTCAAGTAATACTAAAGACTTTACTGTGTAAAACCACTCTCCTGACTATTAATTGTAATAAATTTGTTTTTTGGCCTTTCATTTTAAGGAATTTCTTATTTTGTTCTTGCCCCTTTTCTTCCTGGTCTTTCCCTGCTGTGCACCAAACTTGAATAGGAAGATGAATGAGCTCCCCGTTCTGCAATGTTGCAAGGCAGTCCACAAATGACTTCTGTAACAAGTACAAGGTGTTTGAAAGCACTGCGATGTCAGATAGCAGCATGTACAGCAAACTTTTTATTTAGCTGCTTTGTAAGGCAGTGCAGCCGCAACCCCTCAACTGGACTTCTCAAAGAAGAAAATTAATTTCTGTAGCTCTGTGAAGGGGATGGATAATTGGGGATTTTTTTCATAGATTTTGAAAGCAGATACAAACAGTGACTTATAAATGTTTGATTGACAGCTTGGAATTCAAACTGTTGCTTGATCCCTGTATCTTTATGCTTGTGAGTGTAGAATGATGAAGGATTTTCGGTATAAGCCTGTACTCTAACTCTGTTCTTGGTTCACTATAATCTGTTAGTTTATTTCTGTATAGTTAGTTTGTTGTTCTGTGCTTTTGCAGCAACATTAAGTTGTCCTAGTACTGTAAATATAAAAAGTTCAATTTCATTATTTATCTTTTGAATGCATACTCCTGATAATTGTATAAAATGTATTGTAAAATCAGTTTACACTTCAGAGGAGTATCCTACTTTAATGAAAACTATGTTCCCAGTGTCCCCAAAAGCACAGGATTCTCAAAAAAGCCCTCTTTCGTCTAATCTAATCACTCCATCATTCTACCTCTAGTTTTTTGGTTTTAGTTTACTGTTTGAAATTCCTATATTATGTTGTCTTAACAATAGTTTGTTTACGATTCGAATCAAGATAGAAATTGTTGGTGCCTCGTGTTTATATGTTTACATGTCCCATGTATGTAAAAAATGTCAACTATGGATCACAAAATGTAAACTTAGCGATCATTGTGTAAAAGGAATTTTAGGTTTACTAGTTTATTCAAATTTTTGGTTTTGAAGGGTTTTAATTTCTGAACCTGCATCGTGTATATTTATGAAACTAACTGTTTCCCTTTGTCTATTTCCTTTTCCGTTCACTCCTATTATCTTTTGGTCTGCTGTTTCTTTTTTCTATTTTGCTCTCACTCTTGATCTTTCTTGCACCCTTGTTTCTCTTTGTCCCTTTAATGCAGGTTAGAGGAGCTCTTCCTTTGCTTTAATGACTACAGGGCAATATTACTGTCACCCTGCTCCTACCCATCACTTCGACTTCTACATATCACTGATAATAATATTACTGACTGGGCCGAGGTGCACAAACTTGGACAAATGTTCCCAGGTCTGAACACATTAATCCTGGCAAACAACAACCTCATCAACATCACAGACTCTCACGGAACTCTGGCACGACTTTTCCAAAACCTACGATCAGTTAATCTTCATAATTCAGGTATGACACGTAATTGGATCATTTCTTGTCTATGCTTGGAATACAAAATACTATTTTCAAACTAAATATGCTAAATTCTAAATACCATTTGTAGTTATGCAGAGAACATTCAGACTCATACACATGATTATCTATCTAGATTAAAGGTTTCCTGAGTTACAAACACAGTACTGTGCTGGAGACCTGAATTAGAAACAAAAACAAGTGGAAACACTTGGATCTGGCAGCATCTGTGGATATAAAAACAGCGTTAATGTGTCAGGTCAATGACCCTTTTATCAAAACTGAAAATTATTATTTTTTGAATATTGGGATAGGCAAAATACCTGAACTTTGCAGCTTTGCAGCACAATAAATTCTATGAAACAAAGCTTTATTATTTCCTGTTTGGTGAGATATTACATTAGTGGACGAGAGGGAGTCAAGATTTCATTTAACAGAAGTTAAACCAGAAAACGCAGGGAAATGCAGCAGGTCTGGCAGTATCTGTGCAGAGAGAAGCAGAGTTAACGCTTTGAGTACAAATGACTTATTTTGGATTTCCAGCATCGGTATTTTGCTTTTATTTAATAGCTCTGTTCTGAATGTACTGAAAATAATATCTTAATTCAGCTAACCATCCTTTATCCTGGCAATGTCATTGTGATGATCAGTTAGGAACCATTAGCATTTGAAAATCTGGGGCACACCTTTTAACCAATAGATGTTCGCCAAAAGATGTTTTTTTAAACAGAAACACAAAACTTTGTTGTACATAAAAGATTTAAACAAAATGGATACAATTAACTTAATATGATTTGTAACTATGTATGTTATGCACTCAGGTTTACATCTTTTCCCCCAAAATTCTCTTATAAGTAAGGTTATTTACTTCTATAGGGACCACCCATGAGTATGCCACAGTCCGTTGAGAATTCCCTTCAGCTCCCAATTATTCTCAGTAAAACATAATTTACCGTCTCTTGACTGTGGATACCTCATTCACTTGTCGGGTTACTTTTCCATACTTCCGTGCTTATTTGCTTGTTAATTTCTTTGGCACAGGGCTCTGTGGAGGACCACTGTAGAGTCTTCCATTAGTTTCAAACTGAGATTAAGGCATTAATGCAGTCAATGATTAAGTTAGTTTTGATTTTATTATGCTTCCAGCACAGGCCTAGCTATCGTTTACTTCATCTATCTCTTGGTGAGCTGCAAACATATGATGTCCAAATTACAGCTAATTTTTCCAGCAAACAACCAGATACATTGAAACCAAAGAGCTTCTTCACATCTCCCTTACAATGTCCTTAAACCCATCTTCAGATTACCCCTCATTTATAATTTCTTGTTTGATCTGATGAGGTAAATGGAGTTTACAACCCTTTCAGGGTTTATTGAATGTTTTTAAATTATTTTTTCTCTTAATTTCCAAAATACACACATCCCTCTGGATTTCCCTAACTGTCAGGATTTCAGCCTGCAGTTTTGTAGTTAAGTAAGCCCATATGTTTTATAGTTCTCTGCTATTCTGACTATTAAACAAACATGCGTAACCTTTTGAACGGCAATTTCTTTTGATGTTCTGGCAGTTTCTAGAATCCAGCATTTTAATTACCTTGCCTTTTACAATAGCGTTCCCGGAACCCCAAATTATCTCTTAAAATAATAAAATAAATCATGAACTAGATATAGCAAACACTTCTTGCCAAAAAGAAAATATGCCATTTCTTATATTACTACTTTCAAAACAGCACGCAATAGACACGAATCAACCCCAACCCCCTAGTTGTCCAATCAGCTTTACAAGTTCACCAACTCTGCTGAATTCCATATCCATGAATCCCATTCCAATTAAGGAGGGAAATGTTACTTTTGAGGATTACATAGAACATAGAGCATACAGTGCAGAAGGAGGCCATTCGGCCCATCGAGTCTGCACTAACCCACTTAAGCCCTCACTTCCACCCTATCCCCGTAACCCAATAACCCCTCCTAACCTTTTTTTGGTCACTAAGGGCAATTTATCATGGCCAATCCACCTAACCTGCACGTCTTTGGACTGTGGGAGGAAACCGGAGCAACCGGAAGAAACCCACGCAGACACGGGGAAAACATGCAGACTAGCGCTGTGAAGCCACAGTACTAGCCACTTGTGCTACCGTGCTGCCCCAGTGTTTTAGTTCCATCTACAAAGGAGATTTTTCAATGTACACTGGTGAAAAGTTCAATTTTTAAAACAATCTGTGCAAATTTCAGCTTTTCAAACTCATTGCCCGTCATGTCTGTAGCTTTCTCATTGTTTAACTCTACAAAGAAAGTCCAGTGAAGACTAATTAAATTGTCATGTTCTCGCTCCATTGAGCTAATCTTTGAGACAAGTCACATTTGGCATTTTGCGCCACCAACTCGATCCTCCTTTGGTCAAAATCATTGGCAATCCAAGAATGTTCTTGAGATGCTTATGTTCAAGCAAAAATGTTTGATTTTTTTTTTTTTTGTTGTGTTAAAATCTTTCAGTTTCGCCTTCCTTGTTTTGGACCTCCGTTTTCTTTCTAATACTTTGAGTCTTCCACACAATTCACAAATTACTTTATTTCAATCATTTTGAAGTTGTGACTGGCCTTTTGAACTCAGTCCAGTTGTCTGGTTATTTTGCAGCTGTATTCTGTATCCCAACACTGACTGGCATTAACACTTCATGTGCTCTCTCATCACTGACGGGTGCACTTAATTCGGTGTTAACTATCATTAATCTTATAGGGTCACCTGAGGTTTAAGGCCTTTCTGTGACTAATTTTGATTCTGGAAATTCTGCAGACACCTTTGCTGCCTATGTACCGTCAATCACTCGAGTTCCATCAGTATTTTTCCTTGCATCAGTTTGTTTCTTAACTGGATCACCGATAAATTAAGAGTTTTTACTCTTCGGAACCATTCTTTAACTGTGGCACGTAATCCCGGATTATCGAAAAACATGGATGTAAAATCTACATCTTTAATGAGTAATTTATAAACAACACCAACTATAGACTCATTTACCAGCGCACAATTCAAATTGATTCTGCACAATGGGATGGGTACACACTGCCATCAATACCCCATATTAATACATCATTAAAACGTTTGAAGGCCTAAATCTTTTGCTAACAAGCTTTGGTCTGAATCAATATTACAGATAAGAACAATCTTTATAGATTCTTCCTTGGACAAAAATGGAGTGTCTTCCCCATCAAATATAAATCCCTTATAATCCTTCACGACTCTCTTTTTACTCCGCTATAAAAACATTAGAAGCAGTTGGTTTTCACAAGTTTCGCTTTCTAATGCAGTTTTCTCTGGAAATGCTCAATATTTGCACCAGTACCACTGAGACGGCAACAACCTGCCTTCACATGATCAATCTTTTGATAGTACAATCATGTTGGTGTTTTTGACCCAACCCTGTCGTTTACACTATCATCTGACCACCTTGGCGAGAACTTGCTCCTTCCTTCCTCCACTTCATTATAGCTTAAAGGCTGTTCATTTTCATAAGGTTTATTTTTCTATCCTCCTTCACCATATAATCCAAGCCTTTCTCTTTGAATCTCTATCTCTTTCTCTTTCCTTCCATGCTAACTTCTCTCTCCAGAACTTCTAGTTCAAACTTTCGCATGTCCATTTATTCTTCCAATTCAAGCTTCATCTGTCACTAAATTCTAGCCAACTCAACTGAATTGCTATCTGAATTAACTTTCCTCTTTTTATTTCCTGAGATATTGCCTCAATTTTGTCTGCTTTTTAAACTACTAACTCGAATTCCAACATTTCTGCTAATGTTATTAACGTAACCGTGGTTAATTGTTGCAAAGCATTCAGGGATAAATCTTCCCTTAGTTTCCCTTAGGGACAGAAATAAAAGGCAGTAAGGGGGAAAGTGTAAGGTAGAGAAGCCATAGTCAAAAATCAAAAAGGGCGACAGTACAAGGTACAGTGACTGAGGGGAGCTCAGTGAATAGGACCAGGAATACTAAAAGAAATAAAACGGGAAGTGAAAACATTAATGGTAAGCGACGCGGCAGGTTGTTACAGGAAGATATGGGTTCGACGACAAAGAAAATTAGGAGAAAGGTTAAGAGGAAATATAACTTAGGAGAGGTTACTGATCGAGGTGTTAAGATTAAGAACAGAGGTAAAAAAGCCAACATAAGTGTATTTTACCTGAATGCTCGTAGTATTCGGAATAAGGTCAATGAGTTGATGACGCAAATCATCGTGAATGACTATGATTTAGTGGCCATTACTGAAACATGGTTAAAGGATGGTGTAGAAGCCAAGTATTTCAAATACAACTAGTATAGGTAAAAGATAGCTGTTTAAGCATAAATGTTGAGCCCCAGTTTTAAATACCCATTTATACAGCATAATTCACTTTTATTGAGGTCCGTTGTTCTGGCAAATGCATATTTTCAAAGACAGTGTGACATTAAAACAGCACAGTTGCAAGATAATTTGACACTGTCTTGTGCTAATTGTCAAGGTCAAGGGATTGAATACACAGCAACATGAAGGCACCATTGTTCACAATGCAGATAACAGCTAGGTCAGAAAAGCTGATGTTGCACATTGAAGATGGACGGCTTGCCATCAAATCAAATGTGTTTGAGTCTAACCCAAACCAATTAGGATTATATTGGGGTGTAATTAGACGACTTAAGACAGATATGAAAGTGTATAACTGAAAAGTTTCTCCCGGCCATTTTAGGTTAGGTTTAGTTTTTAGTGTGTTGTCTGTGGTGTATTGTCTTTGGGGGTGTGTTGTGCTGTGTTGTCTTTCTGTTAGTTTAGTGTTTTTTGCCTTTGATTCTAGTCTCCATTTTAGTTTATGTCTTTTGGGGGTTGTCAGTCTAACAGTCTGTGTCAGTGATGTTAGTCCACTTTTGACTTTGAGTTTGAGTTTAGCTGAAGATTAGCTTTCTCTCTCTCTTCATGTTTCATTGCCAGACTTTGACCTTTAAAAAGTTACTTTCGAGCTGTCTGCCTAAGCAAAGAAAGATAATGTCTGTAATTCTCTGAAAGCTTCGAATTGTCTACGAATTGCCTTTTAAATGACTTTCAAATTGTAATCAAGCGACTATAAATAAAACAATTCTTTTTGGCACCTGAGGAGTTTATACTGCAAATTTCTGCTGAGTTCCAGTATTCGCAAAGTGCTACTGATAACCGAATAGCAGAGATGATATAAATTCCTTCAACTTTACACAGTCGAATAATACAAGGAATCGAACTACTTAACACAGTCTACAAATAGTGCAAATCTTATAACTTGTCGTATTGCGCCAGGACTTGATTCATCAACTAAGCTTCCCCCAAACTTGGCGTAGTTTGACAGGTTAAGATCCTTATAAATTTAAGATTCCTTCAGATGGTCACGACTGGGAGTTAAATATCCGAGGGTATCAAACTTTTCGGAAGGACAAAGTGGATGGTAAGGGAGGTGGTGTAGCTCTGTTATTTAAGGATGACATCCGGGCAACAGTAAGGGATGACATCGGTGCTATGGAGGATAAGGTTGAATCCATTTGGGTGGAAATCAGGAATAGTAAGGCGAAAAAGTCACCGATAGGGGTAATCTATAGGCCACCAAATAGTAACATTATGGTGGGGCAGGCAATAAATAAAGAAATAACAGATGCATGTAGAAATGGTACAGCAGTTATCATGGGGGATTTTAATCTACATGTTGATTGGTTTAACCAGGTCAGTCAAGGCAGCCTTGAGGAGGAGTTTATAGAATGTATCCACGATAGTTTCCTCAAACAGTATGTAATGGAACCTACGAGGGAACAAGCGGTCCTAGATCTGGTCCTGTGTAATGAGACAGGATTGATTCAGGATCTCATAGTTAGGGATCCTCTCGGAAGGAGCGATCACAATATGGTGGAATTTAAAATACAGATGGAGAGTGAGAGGGTAAAATCAAGCACTAGTGTTTTGTGCTTAAACAAAGGAGATTACAATGGGATGAGAGAAGAACTAACTAAGGTAGACTGGGAGCAAAGACTTTATGGTGAAACAGTTGAGGAACAGTGGAGAACCTTCCAAGTGATTTTTCACAGTGCCCAGCAAAGGTTTATACCAACAAAAAGGAAGGACGGTAAAAAGAGGGAAAATCGACCGTGGATATCTAAGGAAATAAGGGAGAGTATCAAATTGAAGGAAAAAACATACAAAGTAGCAAAGATCAGTGGGATACTAGAGGACTGGGAAATCTTTAGGGGGCAACAGAAAGCTACTAAAAAAGCTATAAAGAAGAGTAAGATAGATTATGAGAGTAAACTTGCTCAGAATATAAAAACAGATAGTAAAAGTTTCTACAAATACATAAAACAAAAAAGAGTGGCTAAGGTAAATATTGGTCCTTTCGAGGATGAGAAGGGAGATTTAATAATGGGAGATGAGGAACTGAACAGGTTTTTTGGGTCGGTCTTCACAGTGGAAGACACAAATAACATGCCAGTGACTGATGGAAATGAGGCTATGACAGGTGAGGACCTTGAGAGGATTGATATCTCCAAGGAGGTAGTGATGGGGCTAAAGGTAGACAAGTCTCCTGGACCTGATGGAATGCATCCCAGAGTGCTAAAAGAGATGGCTAGGGAAATTGCAAATGCACTAGTGATAATTTACCAAAATTCACTAGACTCTGGGGTGGTCCCGGCGGATTGGAAATTAGCAAACGTGACACCACTGTTTAAAAAAGGAGGTAGGCAGAAAGCGGGTAATTATAGGCCAGTGAGCTTAACTTCGGTAGTAGGGAAGATGCTGGAATCTATCATCAAGGAAGAAATAGCAAGGCATCTGGATGGAAATTGTCCCATTGGACAGACGCAGCATGGGTTCATAAAGGGCAGGTCGTGCCTAACTAATTTAGTGGAATTTTTTGAGGACATTAACAGTGCGGTAGATAACGGGGAGCCAATGGATGTGGTATATCTGGATTTCCAGAAAGCCTTTGACAAGGTGCCACACAAAAGGTTGTTGCATAAGATAAAGATGCATGGCATTAAGGGTAAAGTAGTAGCATGGATAGAGGATTGGTTAATTAATAGAAAGCAAAGAGTGGGGATTAATGGGTGTTTCACTGGTTGGCAATCAGTAGCTAGTGGTGTCCCTCAGGGATCAGTGTTGGGCCCACAACTGTTCACAATTTACATAGATGATTTGGAGTTGGGGACCAAGGGCATTGTGTCCAAGTTTGCAGATGACACTAAGATAAGTGGTAAAGCAAAAAGTGCAGAAGATACTGGAAGTCTGCAGAGGGATTTGGATAGGCTAAGTGAATGGGCTAGGGTCTCGCAGATGGAATACAATGTTGACAAATGTGAGGTTATCCATTTTGGTAGGAATAACAGCAAAAGGGATTATTATTTAAATGATAAAATATTAAAACATGCTGCTGTGCAGAGAGACTTGGGTGTGCTAGTGCATGAGTCGCAGAAAGTTGGTTTACAGGTGCAACAGGTGATTAAGAAGGCAAATGGAATTTTGTCCTTCATTGCTAGAGGGATGGAGTTTAAGACTAGGGAGGTTCTGCTGCAATTGTATAAGGTGTTAGTGAGGCCACACCTGGAGTATTGTGTTCAGTTTTGATCTCCTTACTTGAGAAAGGACGTACTGGCACTGGAGGGTGTGCAGAGGAGATTCACTAGGTTAATCCCAGAGCTGAAGGGGTTGGATTACGAGGAGAGGTTGAGTAGACTGGGATTGTACTCGTTGGAATTTAGAAGGATGAGGGGGGATCTTATGGAAACATATAAGATTATGAAGGGAATAGATAGGATAGATGTGGGCAGGTTGTTTCCACTGGTGGGTGAAAGCAGAACTATGGGGCACAGCCTCAAAATAAGGGGAAGTAGATTTAGGACTGAGTTTAGGAGGAACTTCTTCACCCAAAGGGTTGTGAATCTATGGAATTCCTTGCCCAGTGAAGCAGTAGAGGCTCCTTCATTAAATGTTTTAAAGATAGATAGTTTTTTGAAGAATAAAGGGATTAAGGGTCATGGTGTTCGGGCCGGAAAGTGGAGCTGAGTCCACAAAAGATCAGCCATGATCTCATTGAATGGTGGAGCAGGATCGAGGGGCCAGATGGCCTACTCCTGCTCCTAGTTCTTATGTTCAGTAATTGACAGTGCCGTAACTGCTTCTGAAACACACTAGAAGTTCACTGAAATCCTGTTGCCTTAAACCTTGTACGAGGTGCACTGGGAAATTGACATAAACTGTGGAATTGAAATCCTGCCAAGAGCCCAGTTAAGGACTGTTAATGTTCAAAGTGAAATCCCAACATGCCACAGGCGTTTTAAATTTGCTACCTCTTATTCTAAGATTCTCATTTTCGAATGCCCCACAGACTTACTACCCTTAGACGAAATTCCTCCTCATCTGTCTAAACGGACGACCCCTTACTCTGAGATTATGTCCCCGAGTCCTAGTCTCACAACTGGAAACAACCTCTCCGCATCTGCCCTATTAAACCGTCTGAGAATCCTTTGTCTCAATAGGTTTGCCTCTCATTCTTCTTAACTCCATTGAGTACATGCCCAACCTACTCAACCTCTCCTCAAAAGAAAATCCCTTCATACCCGGAATCAACTTTGTGGCCTTTCTCTGGATTGCCTCCAATGCCAGTATTTTATTTAGATAAAGGGACCAAAACTGTTCACAGTATTCCCGGTGTGGTCTAATTAGTGCCTGTTTGAGCAGGACTTCCCTATTTTTATACTCCATTCCCTTTGAAATAAATGCCACCTTCTATTTGCCGTCCCTATTACCACCTGAACTTGCATACTGGCTTTTTGTGATTTATGCACAAGGCCCCCGAATCCCCGTGCTGCAGCTTTCTGCAGCCGTGCCCCATTTAAATAATATTCAGCTCCTTTATTATTCCTACAAAAGTGCATAACTTCACATTTTCCAACATTTCATATTTGTTTTGTCCACTCAGACCACGTAAGAGGACGACAGATTTCCTTCCCTAAAGGATATTAGGCAAACATGGGTTTTTATGACGATTGGCATTGTTTCATGGTCATCATTATTTGACTTTTTAATTCTATTTTTATTGAACTCAAATTTCATGGTGGGATTCGAACCTGGGTCCCCAGAACATTACCCTGGCTCTCTGGATTGCTAGTCCAGTGACAATATCACTGCGCCACCCCTTCCCCAAATACTCAGCCAGTTTTGTATCCACGTTGCTTTTATGCCATGAGCGATAATCTTTGTCAAGTCTGTTGTGTGGCACTATACCAAATTCCTTTGAAAGTGTACATCAGCTTTAAAGTCTACAGCTTTACCCTCATCGGCCCTTTCTGTTACCTCTTCAAGTTAGTTGAATACAGTTTCTCCTGAGAAGTCCATGCTGACCCTTCGTAATCAACCCACATTTTTCCATGTGGAAACTAATTCATTTTTTTTTTTGAGGAAATATTTTATTGAAGCATTTGTAATTTTCACAGTTTAACACATTAACATTTCTTAAACAATCGTGAGGGCCTACACACGCAGAAAAACTAAAAAACAATGTCCCCTACTACCCCCGCCCTATTCCCTAATTACCCGTATACTGAGTTTCCTGTCAAAGAACAAAGAAATGTACAGCACAGGAACAGGCCCTTCGGCCATGCAAGCCCGTGCCGACCATGCTGCCCGACTAAACTACAATCTTCTACACTTCCTGGGTCCATATCCCTCTATTCCCATCCTATTCATGTATTTGTCAAGATGCCCCTTAAATGTCACTATCGTCCCTGCTTCCACCACCTCCTCCGGTAGCGAGTTCCAGGCACCCACTACCCTCTGCGTAAAAAACCTTGCCTCGTACATCTACTCTAAACCTTGCCCCTCTCACCTTAAACCTATGCCCCCTAGTAATTGACCCCTCTACCCTGGTGAAAAGCCTCTGACTATCCACTCTGTCTATGCCCCTCATAATTTTGTAGACCTCTATCAGGTCTCCCCTCAACCTCCTTCGTTCCAGTGAGAACAAACCGAGTTTATTCAACCGCTCCTCATAGCTAATGCCCTCCATACCAGGCAACATTCTGGTAAATCTCTTCTGCACCCTCTCTAAAGCCTCCACATCCTTCTGGTAGTGTGGCGACCAGAATTGAACACTATACTCCCAAGTGTGGCCTAACTAAGGTTCTATACAGCTGCAACATGACTTGCCAATTCTTATACTCAATGCCCCGGCCAATGAAGGCAAGCATGCCGTATGCCTTCTTGACTACCTTCTCCACCTGTGTTGCCCCTTTCAATGACCTGTGGACCTGTACTCCTAGATCTCTTTGACTTTCAATACTCTTGAGGGTTCAACCATTCACTGTATATTCCCATCTGCATTAGACCTTCCAAAATGCATTACCTCACATTTGTCCGGATTAAACTCCATCTGCCATCTCTCCGCCCAAGTCTCCAAACAATCTAAATCCTGCTGTATCCTCTGACAGTCCTCATCGCGATCCGCAATTCCACCAACCTTTGTGTCGTCTGCAAACTTACTAATCAGACCAGTTACATTATCCTCCAAATCATTTATATATACTACAAAGAGCAAAGGTCCCAGCACTGATCCCTGTGGAACACCACTGGTCACAGCCCTCCAATTAGAAAAGCATCCTTCCATTGCTACTGTCTGCCTTCTATGACCTAGCCAGTTCTGTATCCACCTTGCCAGCTCACCCCTGATCCTGTGTGACTTCACCTTTTGTACTAGTCTACCATGAGGGACCTTGTTAAAGGCCTTACTGAAGTCCATATAGACAACATCCACTGCCCTACCTGCATCAATCATCTTTGTAACCTCCTCGAAAAACTCTATCAAGTTAGTGAGACACGACCTCCCCTTCACAAAACCATGCTGCCTCTCACTAATACGTCCATTTGCTTCCAAATGGGAGTAGATCCGGTCTCGAAGAATTCTCTCCAGTAATTTCCCTACCACTGAAGTAAGGCTCACCGGCCTGTAGTTCCCTGGATTATCCTTGCTACCCTTCTTAAACAGAGGAACAACATTGGCTATTCTCCAGTCCTCCGGGACATCCTCTGAAGACAGTGTCCTTATCTAACACTGCCATGCCTCCTATTTTCTTCCCCCCCCCCCCCCCCCCTTACTGCTGAGGTTCAATTTTCTTTGAAGAAGTCGATGAACGATTGCCATCTCTGGGCGAACCCCTGAATTGATCCTCTCAATGCGAACTTGATTTTTTTCCAGGCTGACCCATATCGCTGACCCACTCACCTGACTTCGGAGCTCCCAGCAAAATCTGTCTCCGGGCCACCAGGGAGGTGAAGGCCAGGACATCGACCTCACTGCCCCGGCCCCCGGATCATCTGATACCCTAAATATTGCCAGTTCTGGACTCTGAGTTACCCTCCCTTCCAGGACTTCTGACATAACGTCCGCAAATCCCTGCCAGAATCCCCTCAACCTCGGACATGCCCAGAACATATGTACATGGTTAGCCGGGCTACCCCCACACCGCCCACATCCGTCCCCACCTCGTCAAAGAACCTGCTCATCCGGGCAACCGTCATGTGGGCCCTGTGGACCACTTTGAACTGGATCAGGCTAGGTCTGGCACAGGACGAGGATGAATTGACTCTCTTCAAGGCTTTTTCCCACTTTTCCATTTCCAGCTCTCTTCCCAGCTCCTCTTCCCACTTCTGCTTCACCTCCCTGATCGGGGATCGTTCCCACTCCATCAATTCCTTGTATATCTCCGAAGTCCTCCCCTCTCCAACCCCAGTTTTTGACATCACCTTTTCCTGTATTCCCCTCAGGGGGAGGCGAGGAAAGCTAGGGACCTGCCTTCGTACAAAGCCCCGGACCTGAAGGTATCGAAACCCATTCCTGCCCGGTAGCTCAAACTCCTCCTCTAGTGCCTTCAAGGTCGGAAATCCCTCCTGGATAAATAAATCCCAAAATTTCTTGATTCCTGCCTGGTGCCACCTCCTGAAGCCCCCATCCAGTCTCCCTGGGACAAACCGGTGATTGTTACAAATTGGAGACCACACTGACTCCCCCAACAATCCTATGTGCTGCCTCCATTGCCCCCATGCCCTTGGGGCTGCCACCACCACGGGGCTTGTAGAGTAACTAGCCAGCGAGAACGGCAGGGGCGCCGTTAGTAAAGCCTCCAAACTTGTCCCCTGCTGGACGCCGCATCCACTCGCTCCCTGGACGACCCCTCCCCTACTACCCACTTCCTGACCATCGATATGTTGGCCGCCCAGTAATAATTAATAAAGCTTGGGAGGGCCCAGGCCCCCATCTCTGCGACCCCGCTCCAGGAGTACCCTCTTTACTCTCGGGGTTTTCCCTGCCCATACAAAACCTGTAATCGCCACATTTATTTTTCTATAAAAGGCCTTTGGGCCAAAAATCTGGAAGGCATTGAAAAAAGAAAAGCAGTATTGGGAGGACTGTCATCTTCACCGTCTGGATCCTTCCCGCTAGCGTCAGCGGGAGCATGTCCCATCTATGGAAGTCCCTTTTCATTTGGTCGACCGCTTTGCCCAGATTTAACTTGTGGAGCTGCCCCCATTCTTTAGCCACTTGAATCCCTAAATATCTAAAACTCCCCGCCACCACTTTAAAACTCCCTCAAGTCTCCTTTCCTGCCCCCGTGCCTGGATCACAAACATCTCGCTCTTTCTCATATTCAGCTTGTAGCCTGAAAATCGCCCAAATTCTCCTCGGTCATTCCCCTCCACCGGGTCTGTAACACAAAGCAGCAAGTCACACGCATAAAGAGAAACCCTGTGCCCCCCCTCACTATCTCCCGCCACGCACTCGATGCTCTAAGGGCCATTGCTAAAGGCTCTATGACCAGGGCAAACAGTAATGGGGAGAGCGGGCATCCCTCCCTTGTCCCTCTCCCAAGATTAAAATATTCTTACTGGGTTCGGCTGGTTCTTACATTTGCCGCCGGGACCTGATATAACAGCCGGACCCAGTCCACAAATCCCTGCCCGAACCCAAACCTGCCTAAAATGTCCCATAGATACTTCCACTCCACCCGGTCGAAAGCCTTCTCCGCGTCCATGGCTACTACCACCTCAACCTCACGCCCCTCAGCTGGCATCATTATAACATTAAGAAGCCATCTCTAATATTGGACATCAGGTGCCTGCCCTTCACAAATCCCGTCTGATCTTCACCTATTACCTCCGGGACACAATCTTCTATTCTGGTGGCTAAGATCTTTGCCAGTAATTTGTCATCTACATTTAAAAGGGAAATTGACCTGTATGATCCACAGCTCAGGATGAGGTCCTCGTCTCGCTTCAGGATGAGAGAGATTGATGCCTGTGATAGCGTTGGGGGAAGCCCTCCCGACTCCTTGGATTCATTGAAAGCCTTGACTAAAAGTGGTCCCACTAGCCCCGAAAACGTTTTATAAAGTTACACTGTGAATCCGTCAGGTCCCCGGGCCTTAGCCGATTGCATTGCCTCACCGAGCCCAATTGGGCCTCCCAAGACTTCCACCAGCTCATCTACCTTCGGGAACTCTAGCCTCTCCAGGAATTGGTTCATTTCCTCCTCCCCCCAGGGGGTTCCGATTCGTATAAACGACTATAGAATTCACGAAACACGTCATTAACCTCCCCCGGGTTCCTCACTACTTTCCCCCTCACATCCTTAATATTCCCTGTTTCTCTCTCGCCGCCTCCTGCTTCCTCAGCTGATGTGCCAACATCCTGCTAGCTTTCTCCCCATATTCACAAACTGCCCCTTTTACCCTCCTCAGCTGTCTCTCCGCCTTGCCTGTGGAAAGGAGCCCAAAATCCATTTGAAGTCTCTGACGCTCCTTCAGGAGCTCCTCATTCGGAGACTCCGCATATCTCCTATCCACATGTAAGATTTCTCCAACTAGTCTGTCCAGCTCCGCCTGTCAGCCCTTTCCCTATGGGCCCAAATCAAATTCCCCTCTGATGACCGCTTTCAATGCCTCCCACACCACCCCAGCCACGGTCTCTCCCGTGTCATTGGTTTTTATATACTCCCAAATGGCCTAACAGCCCTGCATCTAGCCTCCACTGTGGGTGCTGAGATTTTCCTGTGTTCACCTGTAGGTCCAGCCAATGTCTCGCGCATGGTCCGATACTTCGATTGCTGAATACTCGATGTCCACCACCCCCGCTAACAATGTTTTGTCCAGTATTAAAAAATCGATCCTGGGGAACGTCTTGTGCTCATGAGAGTAGAATGAATATTCCTTGTTCCTGGGCCTCTCATATCTCCACGGATCAACCCCCCCATGTGCTCCATGAACCCCGCAGCTCTTTCGCCATTGCTGATACTTTCCCCGACCTAGAACTCGACCCAGTCCATCCTAGGATCCAAGACCGTGTTAAAATCACCCCCCATAACCAACCGGTGCAAGTCGAGGTCTGGGATTTTTCCCAGCAACTTCCTAACAAACGCAACGTAATCCCAGTTTGGGAAATATCTCCCATCCACCAGCTGCTGGATCTTTACCCCCCAACTCTTAACATAAGTTTTCAAAACAATAGCACTAAGCACAGAAAGCAAACAAACTATCCACTTAAGGCCCATCCCTCCCCCTTTACACCATCTTATCAATCCCATCACCTTCAAACAGAGCCCCAAACAATGGAAGTGTAAACAAACAGGATAAATGGAAAGACAGAAAAAATTATGCATACCAAAACTCAAACAGATATCTTTCCTTCCTAGAACATCTCCATTTGAGAACTTTTCTTCACCCCCCTCCACTTTTTCTTCTTTTGTTTAAACTTAGATAACTCTCAGAAATCCTTCTCTTCCCGGTCATTGCAGCTCCAGTTACAGTGCACCACAGAACTTTTTGATTTAAATCGCTGCCGACCAGTTTTTATTCTTAAGTCCTCATGGGTCCCCCAGGTTGTTGTCATTCATAAAGACCGACACTTCTTCCGGCGAGCCAAAATATAGTTCCCGGTCCTCGTAGGTTACCCAAAGACGGGCCGGGTAGAGCAGTCCAACTTTTATTCCCTTTGCATACAGGAACGCTTTAACTTTATTAAAACTCACCCTCCTCTTAGCAAGTTCTGCTCCCAAGTCTTGGTAAACCTGGATCTCAGCTTCTTCCCATACGAACCGTTTCGTCTCCCTAGCCCATCTCATGATGCGTTCTTTGTCCAGGAATCAATGCAGAATCACCACCATCACCCTCGAGGGGGCTCATGACCCTGGGGCTTGCGCATACGTGCCCTGTGGACCCGGTACATCTCCAATTAATCTGCCTTACCCTCCGATTTCTGTGCTTGTGCATGTAGCACTGGCAGTAACTGGAAATAACTACAGTTTTTAATAAATTTGGAGTACCCAATTCTTTTTTGTTTCCCCAATTAAGGGGCAATTTAGTGTGGCCAATCCACCTACCCTGCACATCTTTGGGTTGTGGGGCTGAGACCCACACAGACACGGGGAGAATGTGCAAACTCCACACGGACAGTGACCTCGGAGCAGAGGTCGAATCCAGGTCCTCAGCGTCGTGAAGCAGCAGTACTAACCACTCCACCACCATGCTGCCTGACATTACTATATTTGAGGTTCTGCTTGTTAACTCTCTACCTAGCTCCCTAAATTCGTATTTCAGGACCACATCCCCCTTCCTACGCAAGTTATTGGTACCAATATGGACCACGATTGCTGGCTGTTCACCATTGCCCAGAAGAATGTCCTGCAGCTGTTCTGTGATGTCCTTGACCTTGGTACCAGTGAAGCAACATATCATCCTGGAGTCACATCTTTGGCCACAGAAATGCCTGTCTCTTCTAACGAACAAATCCATATCACTATTGCCCTCCCTTTCTTCCCCTCCTGTACAGTCAAGCGGTTCATGGTGCCAGAAATTTGGCTTGTACTGCACTCCTGAGGAACCAGTCCCTCACCAGCTTCCATATTCAAAAGCGATTTGTGAGTGGGACCTGAATAATAATCTTTATTATTGTCACAATAGGCTTACATTAACACTGCAATTAAGTTGTTGTCCAGGGGGCTCCTGCACTACTTACCAAGTTTTCTTGGACTGCCTTGCGTTCATCCATTCCCTTTCTGCCTCCAGACCCTTAAGCTGTGGTGCGACCACCTCTGAGAGTGTGCTATCCACATAGCTCCCAGTCTCGCAGATGCGCTACAGTGACTCCAGCTGCCTCTCAAGTTTCTGCAGCTGGAAGGACTTCCTCCCCGTTCTCATCTAGGACATTGGTAGCTTCCATGACTTCCCACATATTTCAGGTTACACATTCCACTCAATTGAGCAGACCTGGCATATCTTATCCCTTACTTTAACTTTATTTTACTTTAGATTATTTGTATTACTTTGTTGTGTTAGGCCTGACTTTTCCTTATTCCTCAGTTAAACCCAAGTAGTGCTACTTTTTAAAAATAACACCACTTTCTAATTTGCAACAATTTAAAGACCATCCCTCACAACAGTTTCTTGCCAACCAATGAACTTGCAGTTTTCCTGTGATTTCACTGTTTTTTCTTATTCTCCTTTTGAACTCGGCATATCAGCCATGATTGAATGGCGGAGCGGACTCGATGGGCCGAGTGGCCTAATTCTGCTCCTGTGTCTTATGATCTTTTCGACCAGTCCTGAGCAGCTGAATGGTCCCACTGACTCTGACTCCCAGTGGTGTAGGCCTCGAGCCTTCGCCCTGTTTTATACTGTCCCGCTTTGAGCTGCTCCCTCAGGTTCACTGCCTCTCCGACTCCCAGGTAAGTGGGAGACTGTGACACAAGTGTAGCTGAAGTCAAAAATTTAGAGACTTCTCCTACAATGTGTTGAAGAAATGCGGCAAACACATGCGCACAAGCGATATCATGGGAGCAAGTGCAAACATCGTGCCAGCCAGGTTTCTGAAATAGAATTACAGAAAAATACAGTGCAGAAAAGGCCCATCGAGTCTGCACCGCCACATGAAAGACACCTGATCTGGCAATCCTAATCCCATTGGCCAGCACTTGGCCCAGAGCCTCGAATGTTAAAACGTGCCAAGTGCTCATCCAGGTACCTTTTAAAGGACGTGAGGAAACCTGCCTCCATCACTCTCCCAGGCAGTGCATTCCTCAACACTGGTGCCACACAAGGATGTGTGCTCAGTTCTCTACTGTACTCCCTATACACACATGACTGTGTGGCAAGATTTAACTCCAACTCAATCTATACATTTGCGGATGATACAACTGTGGTGGGCTGTATCTCAAACAACGACGAATCAGACTACAGGAGGGAGATAAATCACTTGGTTGCATGGTGTACCGAAAACAATGTCTCTCTAAATGTTGGAAAGACCAAGGAACTGATCATCGACTTCAGGAAGCGTAGCACGACACACACTCCCGTCTGCATCAATGGCTCCGATGTGGAGATGGTGGATAGCTTTAAGTTCCTGAGGGTCACCATCACCAACACTCTGTCCTGGTCCACTCACGTTGATGCAACAGTCAAGAAAGCCCAACAACGTCTCTACTTCCTATGGAAGCTGAAGAAATTTGGCATGTCTGCATCGACTCCTCTCACACTTCTACAGATGTGCAATAGAGAGCCTCCTATCCGGCTGCATCACAGTCTGGTATGGCAACTGCTCGGTCCAAGATCTCAAAAAACTGCAGAGTGTGGTGAACTCAGCCCATTGCATCACACAAGCTTGCCACCCGCACATTGATTCTGTATACACCTTGCGCTGCCTCAGGAAGGCAGACAGCATTATCAGAGACCCCTCCCACCCAGGCATTGCCTTCTTCCAGACTCTTCCATCAGGCAGAAGTCTGAAGACCCACACATCCAGACATAAGAACAGCTTCTTCCCCACAGCTACAAGACTCCTCAACGACTCCCCCTCGGACTGATCTGTTCCCTATAAGAACACTATTCAAGACACCCTATGCTGCGCTTGCTCATGTATTGTTTTGTTTGGCCCTTGTTCCGCACTGTAACTAATCACTGTTTGTCGATGTACCATTTGTCAATGTTCACTGTTGATTATTCTTTTGTCTAATATATGTACTGTGTACATTCCCTCGGCCGCAGAAAAATATTGTCTATGAACTTGGGTTTCCGTTCTCGAGGACTGTCCTTGGGATTTCACATGGGCAGCTTTAACAAGGATCCAAGCCCAGGGTTTCAGTCTCTCTTCTGATGTTCCTCTCTCTCCTCCACCCCCCCCCCCCCCCAACCACACACACATTCACTGTACCAACAGGGCACCACTGTTTCACAGGCCCAATAAAAAAATCTGGAATTAAACATTTAATGATTGAGATCATTGGCGATTATCGTAAAAACCCACCTGGTTCACTATTCTCCTTTCAAAAATAAAATCTGTCCTTACTGGTCTCGTGTCCATGTGACTCCAGACCCAGAGCAATCTGGTTGATTCTTAAATGCCCTCTGAAATAGCCACACAAGCACCGAGCACTACCCAGAAGGACATAGGCAGCAGATGCATGGGAATGCCACCAGCTGCAAAGTTCCCCTCCAAGTCTCTCGCCATCCTGACTTGAAACATTATTGCCGTTCCTTCACTGTCGCTGGGTCAAAATCCTGGAACTACTTAAACAGCACTGTGGGTGTACATACGCCAAATGGTTCAAGAAAATGGCTCGTCATCATGATCACCTTCTCAAGGGCAATTAGGGATGGGAAATAAATGCTGGCTAGACCAGTGCTGCCCAATGCCCACATCCTGTTCGTGGAAAATAGAAATATACATATATGGATTTGACACTATTGGAAACTTCTGTGGCGCTGCTGTACTCACTAGAGAAGATGGAATTATGTCAAGCAACCCTCAGTCTGTAGTGTGCACATACAGGAGAAGCTTAAAAGTGAGTTGGATGGCATGGAGCTTGACAACATTATATAAGGCTGTGCATAAGGCATGCTGGGTACAGTTCCATCACATGCACAGAAAAGAAAAAAATGGCACAATCCAGCTTTCTTGGATTTCACTCTAAAGAGATACCTGTACAAGATTCCAACATGAGTGAAATTGAATCTCAATTTCACAGGAGCCATGTTTTTCTCTTAGTTGGATACCAAACAAATACTGGTCAGTTCTGGTTGTCAGAGGGATCTTGAGAAATCACTATATTCAGGGCACCATTTTGGAAGGTGCTGCTTCCAGAGATTACATTTTGGTGTATCCAGTCACGATCTGTTCCAGCAGAATTACAGAAAATATTTCTGGATGCTTATACATTGTGGTGTTGGGCAAAACCAAAGAAGAGCACGACTAAAATCTAGTCTGTGATGGCAGCAACTTGTCGTGAAGGACATGTCTTCAGCAGCAAGAATGCCAGGTGAATGTGGGTCAGATTAACTTTCTCAGCTCTTTATTCCAGTCCACGGAGCTATCATAATTTAGGTAAATATGACACGCATACTCCCCAGGACAAAGAGGAATTGAAAAGATGCCTTGAAATTGTCAGGTTCTCAGCGCCACACATACCCAACCTCGCCAATTAAAGCATTATTTATTGTGAAGGAGGGACATTTCATATGTACCATAGCACGACCATCCACACGTTCTGAGTCACTTAAACATGCATTAGGGGCATTGGAACGTAGGAGTTGACCAT
This sequence comes from Scyliorhinus torazame, assembly GCF_047496885.1. Lineage (NCBI taxonomy): Eukaryota > Metazoa > Chordata > Chondrichthyes > Carcharhiniformes > Scyliorhinidae > Scyliorhinus > Scyliorhinus torazame. The sequence continues at coordinate 320,008 of NC_092727.1, forward strand.
TTGGCCCATTGATGCTCTGCCATTCCATTAGATCATGGCTGATATCTACCTCAACGCCACTGTCTTGCGCTATCCCCATATCCCGTGAAGTCATTAAGAAGATGGCCATGAAAATAGTGGATGCGTTGCTCGTCAACTTCAAAAATTCTGTAGATTCTGGAATGATCCAGGCAGATTGGAGAGTGGCAAGTGTAACCCCACTAACAGAAAGAGGGAGGGAGTAAATTTAATTACAGGCCGGTTAGCCTGACATCAGAAAATGTTACCGTCTGTTATAAAGCATGTGATACCAGGACACTTTGAAAACATCAATGAAGTTAGACAAAGTCAACATGAATGTATGAAAGCTAAATCATGTTTGACAAATGTACTGGAGTTTTTTCGTAGAATCACAATTGTTACGGAGGAGGCCATTTGGCCTATTGTGGCTGTACTGGCCCTCCAAACAAGCATCATGACCTATACCGTTCTCCTGCTTTTTCCTTGCACTCCCGCACGTTCTTTCTATTCAAATAATCATCGAATACCCTTCTGAATGCTTCAATTGAACCTGCCTTCACTACACTTCCAGGCTGTGCATTCCAGACCCCAACCTCTCGTTGTTTGAAAAGTTATTTTTCTCGCAGCACATATACTTCTTTTGCAAATCATTAAATCTGTGCCTTCTCGACCGTGATCCTTTTACAAGCGTCTACTCTGTCCAGCTGAACATCTCTATCAAATCTCTCTGTTCTTCTCTCCAAGGAGAACAGGACCAACCTCTCCAATCGATCCTCATGGCCGAAGTTTCTTATCCCTGAAACCATTCTTATAAACGCCTTCTGCACTCTCTCCAATGCGTTCTCACCCTTCCTATAGAGTGCCGTCCAAGACTGTACACACTGTTCCAGCAGGGGTATAACTAGTGTCTTGTATAAATTCAGCATATAATCTTCTCGCTCTTGAACTCTATGCCACTATTATTAAAACCCAGAACACTATTTGCTTTATTAACTGGTGCCTCCACCTTTCCTGTCATCTTCAATGTTCGAGGCACATATGCACCCAATGTTCGAGACACAAAAATGCACCCAGATCCCTCTGTTCCTGTACCCACTTAATTTTACCCCTTATCTTATATTGTAGCTCATGTTCTTCTGACTAAAATGTGTCACATCGCACTTCTCCACATTGAACTTCATCTGCCACTTATCTACCCTCTTCACCAACATGCCTATGTCGTGCTGAAGTTCTGCAGCATCCTCTTCACAGATTACAACCCTTCAAGTTTTATGTCATCAGCAAACATTGAAAATCACAGAATAATAGTGCAGAAGAGGCTCTTCAACTCATCGAGTCTGCACCGACACATAAAAAGCACCTGAACTGCCTACCATAGTCTTGAATGTTATAACGTGTTGAGTGCTCATCCAGGTACTTCTTAAAGGATGTGAGGCAACCTGCCTCTACCACCTTCCCAGGCGATTCACCAGGGTGTTGCCTGGGATGGAACATTCAAGTTAGGAAGAGTGGTTGGATAGGCTTGGGTTTTCACTGGAACAGAGACCCACACACACACACACACCCACACACATACACATACACACACACACCCACACACATACACACCCACCCACACACACACACCCACACACATACACCCACACACACACACACATACACACACACACACACACACACACACCCACACATACACCCACACACACACCCACACACACACCCACACACATACACACACAGCTGACAGTAACCAGTTCCCTGAAAACGACAATGAACATCTGCCAACTTGAGTAAAACCCGTCCAATTCACTCATCACATACTTGATCGTCTCACAGTACAAATATTCCATCAGGTCCCCTAACCAGAGTGAAGCCTTAGACGGCACCGAAGACCTCCACCCAAGCAAGACCCGCCTTGGGCTATTAGTGAGACAAAGGCCAAATCATCTGCCTTCGTCCTTGCCTGCAGCACCAGCGAGTCCAACACTCCAAAAATGGCCACCAACGGGCAAGACTCCAGCAGAACCAGAATTCCTGACATTGTTTCAAAAAGAAAGGCACAAAAATCAACAGTTGTTTGCGGTAGGTCTAGAACATGTACATGTGGTTCAATAGTCCTTAGACCACCACACTTCCATGTCCTCTACCCCCAGAAGAACCCATTCAAACATGCCCTGTGCACCACCTTGAACTGTATCAGACTTCACCTTGCACACAATGAGGTGAAGTTAATTCGATGAAGTGCCACACTCCGCCCCCCCCTGCCATCTAAATCCAAACCCAGCTCGTCCTCCCATTTCCTCTTTTCTTCCTCCAGTGATGCCTGCTCCATCGCTAACAACTGCCCAGAAATGTCCAAGACCCTTCCCTCCCCTAGCTCACCCAAGGACATGACCCAATCTATAAGTGAGGGCGCCGGCATCAGAAGAACGGAGCAAGCTCCTTGCGTACAAAATCAGGCAGCTGGAAGTATCTGAATACATTCCCTCTTGGGAGCTAGAACGTCTCCAAAATCTCATCCAGATCCAGCAAATCTACCCTCCAGAAACATATCCCTAAACCTCAACCCCCCCCCCTTTCCCATGCCCTAAAAGTTGAATCTAAACCAGGCGGCACAAATCTGTGGTTCCTACGAATCAGCGCCAACAGCGACATTGAGCCTATTTAAAATGCTGCCTAAATTGATTCCAAATCCTTTTACCACTGGGCTCAACGAAAATTTTACAAGAGAGAACGGGAGTGGTGCAGTAGCAAGGGCCCTCAGACTCGATCCTATGCACAAAGCCTGCTCCATCCACCCCATATCGAGACCGAATTCCTAAACCACTCTCGCACCTTCTCAATGTTTGCCCCGCAGTAATGACAGCAGATTAGAGAGTGCCAACCCCCAATTGTCTCACCCTTTGCAGAAATGCCCTGCGAACCCGAATGGTCTTACCTGCCCAAACTAAAGTAGATACTAACTTACTGACCCTACCAAAGAAAACTTTAGAAAGTAAGACTGGGAGACACTGGAACAGAAACAAAAAACCTGGGAGAATATTCACCTTCACCGCCTGTACTCTTCCCGCCAAGGTCAGAATCAGGGAATCCCACCTGTTAAAATCAACCTTCATTCCATCCACCAGATTAAGTTTACTGATTGGGGCCCTTGACAGAAATCTTTGGATCCTCGCTGTCTTCAGGGGATGTCCCGGAGGACTGGAGAATAGCCAATGTTGTTCCTCTGTTTAAGAAGGGTAGCAAGGATAATCCCGGGAACTACAGGCCGGTGAGCCTTACTTCAGTGGTAGGGAAATTACTGGAGAGAATTCTTCGAGACAGGATCTACTCCCATTTGGAAGCAAATGGACGTATTAGTGAGAGGCAGCACGGTTTTGTGAAGGGGACGTCGTGTCTCACTAACTTGATAGAGTTTTTCGAGGAGGTCACTAAGATGATTGATACAGGTAGGGCAGTGGATGTTGTCTATATGGACTTCAGTAAGGCCTTTGACAAGGTCCCTCATGGTAGACTAGTACAAAAGGTGAAGTCACACGGGATCAGGGGTGAGCTGGCAAGGTGAATACAGAACTGGCTAGGCCATAGAAGGCAGAGAGTAGCAATGGAAGGATGCTTTTCTAATTGGAGGGCTGTGACCAGTGGTGTTCCACAGGGATCAGTTCTGGGACCTTTGCTCTTTGTAGTATATATAAATGATTTGGAGGAAAATGTAACTGGTCTGATTAGTAAGTTTGCAGACGACACAAAGGTTGGTTAAATTGCGGATAGCGATGAGGACTGTCGGAGGATACAGCAGGATTTAGATTGTTTGGAGACTTGGGCGGAGAGATGGCAGATGGAGTTTAATCCGGACAAATGTGAGGTAATGCATTTTGGAAGGTCTAATGCAGGTAGGGAATATACAGTGAATGGTAGAACCCTCAAGAGTATTGAAAGTCAAAGAGATCTAGGAGTACAGGTCCACAGGTCATTGAAAGGGGCAACACAGGTGGAGAAGGTAGTCAAGAAGGCATACGGCATGCTTGCCTTCATTGGCCGGGGCATTGAGTATAAGAATTGGCAAGTTATGTTGCAGCTGTATAGAACCTTAGTTAGGCCACACTTGGAGTATAGTGTTCAATTCTGATCGCCACACTACCAGAAGGATGTGGAGGCTTTAGAGAGGGTGCAGAAGAGATTTACCAGAATGTTGCCTGGTATGGAGGGCATTAGCTATGAGGAGCGGTTGAATAAACTCGGTTTGTTCTCACTGGAACGAAGGAGGTTGAGGGGAGACCTGATAGAGGTATACAAAATTGTGAGGGGCATAGACAGAGTGGATAGTCAGAGGCTTTTCCCCAGGGTAGAGGGGTCAATTACTAGGGGGCATAGGTTTAAGGTGAGGGGGGCAAGGTTTAGAGTAGATGTACGAGGCAAGTTTTTTACGCAGAGGGTAGTGGGTGCCTGGAACTCGCTACCGGAGGAGGTGGTGGAAGCAGGGACGATAGTGACATTTAAGGGGCATCTTGGCAAATACATGAATAAGATGGGAATAGAGGGATACGGACCCAGGAAGTGTAGAAGATTGTAGTTTAGTCGGGCAGCATGGTCGGCACGGGCTTGGAGGGCCGAAGGGCCTGTTCCTGTGCTGTACATTTCTTTGTTCTTTGTTTGTTTGAGCGAGGCCACCCAAATTCACTAAATTAGTCCTGGCCTGGTGAAATGGTAGCCTCCCTGGGGGGTTTTACTGGAAAAAAGTCACTCTTTAGCTTTTACCCTGAAAAGGAGCAAAACTCTCTGGGCTCCATTATCTCCACCACATTGGAGAGTGGGTCCGTCATGTATAACAGCAAATCATCCGCATATAAGGACACCCTATGTTCCCTCCTTCCACGCTCTATCCCCCTCCAACTGGTAGATGACCTCAGCACAATAGCTGGCAACTTAATTACTAGGGCAATCAACAACTGAGATAATGTTCACCCCTGCCTTGTACCCCTGTTCAGTTGAAATTACCCCGAGTTCAGGGCATTAGAGTGGACACTCAGTTGGGGCCCTATGTGAAAGCCTAATCCAAGATATAAATTTTGGCCCAAAGCCAAACCGCCCCCAAATCTCAATTTAACCTTGTTGAACGTTTTTCTCCATTGAAATAATCCCCTCTGGTTTGGTCACTGAGGAGGGTGATAACACCACATTCAACAATCTCCTAATGTTAGCAGACAACCTCCGGTCCTTAACAATTCATGTCTGCTCCTCCGAAATTACCCCGGCAGGTGGGGCTCCAAAAGAGTCGCCAACAACCTAGCATCAGCATTTAGCAGAGAAACAGACCAGCAAACTGTCTATAAAATTCAATAGGAAACCATCTGGACCTGGTGCTTTGCCCATCTGTATTAAACAAAAAAACAATTCCTCATCTCCTGTCCAATCAGGATCTAAGTGTCTCCGCAGGATCTAGGTGCACCACCACGGCTTCCATCAGGACCCATTGCTTTCCAAGGGTTCACTTTCAAGAAGTCCGATCTGACTTGGGAAGCTGTGACGGTGGGTGTGGGTGTGCCCGAGGCTGCTGGGGCAGTTGACAACTGTTCGTTGGTTTCCTGCTTGAAACGAGCATGGAATGCATCGAGTTTATCGGGGAGGGATGAGCTGCCTCTGGAGATCCCCCCCACCCCCCATCCAATATTAGCTGATGTGAGTCGAGATCTGGAATAGAGGCCAGCACCTGAATGAATTCCACTTCAGTGCATACATGTTGACCAAAAACCCCTGGCATGCCCGCTAACACCCCACTAACAATTACGTACCTCTCTCCTGAGTCTGCTGAAATGTTAACTGGAAAAAGTGCCACCCTTGTGTTAATCAGCACCATGGCCCTCCGAGTCGTACACTTGCCCCACCCATCCTTTCCACAGCTTTGTTTGATGTCGGACTCTCAATTAGGTCTCCTGTATAAAAATAAACACATCAGCTTTCAAACTTTTCAGGTGGGCAAACCTTTTGACTGGGCCATTTAACCCCCTCACAATCATGACCCCCCCCTCTCCCCCCAGGATCAGCCATACCCCCCCCCGCGAGGCATTCCAGCAGGGCCTCAATCTGCAGTAGCACCAGGCCCACAAAGATGGCCATCATCACCCCCATCAAAGCCAGTTCAAGAACAAAGGCACCGTCGGCGAACTACCCCACTCCCTCCCCATCCCCTCCCTCCCCCTCCCACACAACAGACAAACAACCCACTGAGGACAAAAATAACCTCCTCCACCTCAAATGAAAGAAAAAGAAAAAAACTAAGCTTATTACCTTTAAAAACAAAAGAACCCCTCCCCAAACCTAGGTAACCAGCTGCAGCAATCTCCGCTCCCGCTAATTAGCTACACTGCTAGCAGGGTGACCCCACCCAGGGCAAACGTGAAAGTCTTTCAAATATTGAAACAACAATCAGCCCCCCTATCCGTACCCAACTTTTAATCCCAAACATTGTGATAAAAAAACCCACACCCAAGCTCCAACCATACAATAAACGACTCCCAATTTTGACCAGATGCAACCCCCGCCAACAAGCTTGTCACAACACCACGCCCCCTCCCCCACTTTACAACAATACCTCACACAAATACATACAGAAGAACCTAAAGAACAAATAGCCAAGACCATGTTCCTGGAGCACTTTAGTTCCCCCCCCCCCCCCGCAATCCGTGTCTATTAACAAAGCCATTCACTTCCTCTGGTGCATCAAAATAATTGTCCTTGTAGGTGACCCGAAGATGAGCCAGCTACATCATCCTAAATCGCACATTGCTCTTCTAGAGTGCAGCCTTCACCTTATTAAACGCTGCACGCCTTCTTGCCAGCTCTGCCCCAACGTCCTGGTATATTCTGATAGCATTGTTCTACCATCTCGGTGATCCTCCATCTCAGGACCTGCTCCTTGTTCATGTACCGATGGAACCTGACTATGATCACCCGTGGTGGCTCCCCTGATCTGGGCTTTTGCATTGATGATCAATGGGCCTGGTCCAACTTTTTATTCATTCACGGGATGTGGTTATCACTGGCTGGACCAACATTTATCGCCCCCATCCTCGAGGGTATTTCAGAGTCAACCATATTGCTGTGGATCTGGAGTCACATATAGGCCAGACCAGGTACAGATGATAGATTTCCTTCTATAAAGGACATGTGAACCAGATGGGTTTTGACGACAATCGACAATAGTTTCATGGCCAGCATTAGACATTTAATTCCAGATTTCTATCAAATTCAAATTTCACCATCAGCCATGGTGGAATTCGAACCCGGCCCTGGGTTTCCGGATTAGTGGTCCAGTACCAATACCAGTACGCCACTGTATCCCCCCAACTCAGGGGTGGTTGGAAAGATCCCCTCCCCCACCAACTCTCCGACCATCTTGGAAATGTAATCCATGGCGTTTGTACATTCCACCCTCCAGCAACACAACAATTCTTAAATTCTGCCATCCGGAGCGATTCTCCAGATCATCACCTTGGCCTTTAACGCCCTCTGCTCCTCCGCCAGCAACGCTATCTCTGCCTCCAGAGAAACAATCCGGTTGCTATAGTCGGTGAGCACCGCCCTTGATCGTCCCTCCCTGTACCTCTATCCACTGGTCCATCCTGTCCAAGGACACCCGAATAGGTCCCATGGACCCCTCGGCCTTCACCAGATCCTCAGTGACCACTTGTAGCTGCTTCTTAAATTTGCTTGTTAAGAAGTCCACCAACTTCTTAGTCGTCCACTGAGGGGGCATCGACGCCACAGAGACCTCTGCCATTTCCTCCCCTTCTGAATGTCCGAGGACATTCTGAATTCAACAAAGATCCCTTGTCCGACTTCTGCCTTGTATTGTATCCACCAGACATCACTCACAAGAGGGGATCTTATTCCATCATACTGCACCAATTTCTTCCCAAAAATCACTTGTTAACCGGGCACAAAGGGCCAAAAAACCAAATCCCCAGGCAAGAGGCACCACGTGTGTGACTTCACCTCAGGGCTGCCACCAAAGGTTCAGACCCATCAATCTTAAAATGATTTACAGCCCACCCTCAGGTTTCAAATGTCCTCTTGCGAATTTGCCTTGGCTCAAAACTTTAATTTGCCATCTCTTGATTGTGACGTCTCAGTTCCTGGTTACTTTCAATAATTCAAGACCAATTTGCTTGTTAATTTCTTTAGCAGAAGTCTCTGGAGGATTCACTGTAGCTTTTTCCACTAGTAAGCCTCATCTACATTCCACATGGTGAATGGTGGAAGTTTCTTTTACTCTGCTTACAATACAAGCCTAGCTAGCTATCACTTACTTTGGCTATGTCTTTCACAAACACTTGTGTGTTTCACAAACTTTCAGTGTTTACTGAATGCTTTTAAGCTAATTTAGCTGACTGCTGACACAAAAACATCTCCCTGACTGTCCTAACTAAGGATTGCATACAACACGTCTCCAGTTATTTAGCTAAGGAATCCCATCTGCTGTTTTAAATCTCCATCTCTCTTCTATTCTGAGTTTATTAAAAACAAGTGGGTAACCTTTTGAACAGCAATTTCACAATGCGTTTTACAATCTCAGCATTTTAATTACCTTGGGCTGGATTTTCCACTCCGCCGCGCTACATTTCTGCCCCGACCCGCCGGCGGGATGCTCCGTTACACCGGCCGTTCAATGGGGTTTCCCAGTGTGGGGCAGCCCCACGCCGTCGGGAAACCCCGGGCGCTGGCAAAACGGAGCATCACGCCGGCGGAGAATCCCGCCCCATATCTTTAAAATAATCTCCCCAGAACTAAAAAATGCCTCCAAAATATTCACATGAACCATAACTTAGATATAAAAACATTGGTGTGTTCTCCGCTGTATATTTAGCTTGGGAGAAAACTGTCTCTTCAGAAGTCAACAAAGTGCTGGAACATGCAGCACAGGCTATTGGACCCATGGAGTATGTGTCAATGCTAAACTGGAATGTCTGGAACTTTGTATTGGAATTTCCACCTCTCTGAATCTTACTTTAAAGTGTGCACCTTCTTTCAATGTTACTTTCCTTAGAATGTACTACCACATATTTCTCTGCATCTCCAGCTATCTGCCCAGTCCACTAACTAGTTTAAATCAACCTGCATACTCGTGAAATCGACCTCACTTTGTCATGCCCCTTAATGGGCAAACTTTATATTCTCCTTCCTGTGGCTATGCCTAAACTATTCATATAAATTAAAAGTTGTCTGAACATCACTATCTTTATCCCAAATAAATTATCTCCATTCTTTGTTTCTATCAGTTGTTCACCGAAGCACAAGCCAACATTCCTTGTAATATAAAAGCACATTAATGTTGATGCTGGAATCAAACAAAAACGGAAAATACTAGACAAACTCAGCAGGTCTGACAGCACCTGTGGAGAGAGAAGGGAGCGCTTACATTTCAAGTCTGGATGACTCTTTGTTGAAAACTTTTGACAAAGTGTAATCCAGACTCGAAACGTTAGCTCCCTTCTCGCTCCACAGACATTCCTTGTAACATAGTGTGCCAGAATCTTCTTAGTATCTTAAGTGGCATAGTAACACTTCTGAAAATGTATAAGTTCAGTGCCTTTTATCAATGCACTGTTATTTCCTATTTAAAAAAGAACCACAGCAGTTTGTCAGCTGAAACCTGATCTTAGAAAATCAGTGCTTACTAACTCCATTTAGCTTACGTTATCTGATTGATTTTTATCTTGTATAGAATGATTAAATTTTACTTCATAGAATACCTCTGTCAGATCAGATATTATGAATTCCTTTTTCACCATTGGTGAGCTCCTGTTCTAGAAGCTCACGAAGGCTCCTTAGGAAGCACCTTCCAAACCCTCCTTAGGCAGCTAGAGTCTGGAAGGACAAGAGCAACTCATATCTGGGAACCCCACCACCTGGAAATTCCCCTCCAAGTCACTCACCACCCTGACTTGGAAATATATCGGCGTTCCTGCACTATAGTGGGGTTAAAATCGTGGAGCTCCCTCCCTAACAGCACTGGAGATGTACCAACACCTTGGACTGCAGCGGTTCAAGAAGGCAGCTCACCACCACCTTCTCAATGGCAACTAGGGATGGGCAATAAATGCTGGCTTGGCCAACGACACCACATCCTGTAAATGAGTAATAAAAGAAAGTTTTTAAAATAAAAACTCTTGCTTCTACTGGGTCCATGACCCAACAATCCTTGACATATTTTTTTTAAATTCTCTTAACCTTTAGTTTTATTCCTTTGGTAATTATCTTAAAAGAAACATAGAAATAGGATTAGACCATTTTACCTCTTGAGTCTATTCCACCATTCTATTAGATCATGAATGTATTGTAAGTCCACTTTCCATCTTTGATCTACAACCTTTTACCCCTTTGTCTAATTTTTTTTAATGGTTGATCTCCGTCTTAGAAAAGTTCTGTTGACCCTCCAGCCATTGGAGAGACTTCCAGATTTTGGTGTGAGGTAACCTGTTTATTAATTTCACTCTTTAATGGCCCTTTAAAATCCTGTCCCCTTATTCTGGATTCTGCAATGGAGAAAATAGCTTCTTTATCTACTCTACCAAATCCATTTTATAAAATTGGATCACTCCTCACCCTTTTAAACTCAAGCCGAACTTGATATAAAGATCAACATTCCATTAGCCTTTTCCAATTTTTTTGCAGCTATCGACTGGTTTTTAATGAATTTGGAATCCCAAATCAAGTTTGGAGTTTCTTGATTTATCTTTATTCGGTTAAAAGTCAGAAAATAAAAGCTCACTGTGTCGGGGATAACGTATCAGCATGGATAAAAGATTGGCTAGCTAACAGGATAGGGTTTGCAAAACATGCCAAATTTCCTTAGTTTCCTGAGGAAGTTTAGGCGCTGTTGTGCTTTCTTGGTGGTAGCGTCGACGTGGGTGGACCAGGACAGATTTTTGGAGATGTGCACCCCTAGGAATTTGAAACTGCTAACCATCTCCACCTCGGCCCCGTTGATGCTGACAGGGGTGTGTACAGTACTTTGCTTCCTGAAGTCAATGACCAGCTCTTTAGTTTTGCTGGCATTGAGGGAGAGATTGTTGTCACTGCACCATTCCACTAGGTTCTCTATCTCCCTCCTGTATTCTGACCCGTCGTTATTCGAGATCCGGCCCACTATGGTCATATCGTCAGCAAACTTGTAGATGGAGTTGGAACCAAATTTTGCCACGCAGTCGTGTGTGTACAGGGAGTAGAGTAGGGGGCTAAGTACGCAGCCTTGCGGGGCCTCGGTATTGAGGACTATTGTGGAGGAGGTGTTGTTGTTCATTCTTACTGATTGTGGTCTGTTGGTCAGAAAATCGAGGATCCAGTTGCAGAGTGGGGAGCCAAGTCCTAGGTTTTGGAGCTTTGATATGAGCTTGGCTGGGATTATGGTGTTGAAGGCGGAGCTGTAGTCAATAAATAGGAGTCTGATGTAGGAGTCCTTGTTGTCGAGATGCTCTAGGGTTGAGTGTAGGGCCAGGGAAATGGCGTCTGCTGTGGACCGGTTGCAACGGTATGCGAATTGCAGTGGATCAAGGCGTTCTGGGAGTATGGAGGTGATGTGCTTCATGATCAACCTCTCGAAGCATTTCATTAGAATCATAGAAGTTTACAGCATGGAAACAGGCCCTTCGGCCCAACCAGTCCATGCCGCCCAGTTTTTACCATTAAGCTAGTCCCAGTTGCCCGCACTTGGCCCATAACCCTCTATACCCATCTTACCCTATCTAAACTATCTAAATGCTTTTTAAAAGACACAATTGTACCCGCCTCTACTACTACCTCTGGCAGCCCATTCCAGACACTCACTACCCTCTGAGTGAAGAAATTGCCCCTCTGGGCCCTTCTGAATCTCTCCCCTCTCACCTTAAACCTATGCCCTCTAGTTTTAGACTCCCCTACCTTTGGGAAAAGATGTTGACTATCTACCTTATCTATGCCCCTCATTATTTTATAGACCTCTATAAGATCACCCCTAAGCCTCCTACGCTCTAGGGAAAAAAGTCCCAGTCTATCCAGCCTCCCCTTATAACTCAAACCATCAAGTCCCGGCAACATCCTAGTAAATCTTTTCTGCACTCTTTCCAGTTTAATAATATCCTTTCTATAATAGGGTGACCAAACCTGCACACAGTATTCCAAGTGTGGCCGTACCAATGTCTTGTACAACTTCAACAAGACGTCCCAACTCCTGTATTCAATGTTCTGACCAATGAAACCAAGCATGCCGAATGCCTTCTTCACCACCCTGTCCACCTGCGACTCCACCTTCAAGGAGCTATGAACCTGTACTCCTAGATCTCTTTGTTCTATAACTCTCCCCAACGCCATACCATTAACTGAGTAGGTCCTGGCCTGATTCGATCTGCCAAAATGCATCACCTCACATTTATCTAAATTAAACTCCATCTGCCATTCGTCGGCCCACTGGCCTAATTGATCAAGATCCCGTTGCAATCCGAGATAACCTTCTTCACTATCCACTGTGCCACCAATCTTGGTGTCACCTGCAAACTTACTAACCATGCCTCCTAAATTCTCATCCAAATCATTAATATAAATCACAAATAACAGTGGACCCAGCACCGATCCCTGAGGCACACCACTGGTCACAGGCCTCCAGTTTGAAAAACAACCCTCTACAACCACCCTCTGTCTTCTGTCGTCCAGCCAATTTTGAATCCAATTGGCAACCTCACCCTGGATCCCGTGAGCTTTAACCTTCTGCAACAACCTACCATGCGGTACCTTGTCAAAGGCTTTGCTAAAGTCCATGTAGACAACGTCTACTGCACTGCCCTCATCTACCTTCTTGGTCACCCCCTCAAAAAACTCAATCAAATTTGTGAGACATGATTTTCCACGCACAAAGCCATGCTGACTGCCCCGAATCAGTCCTTGCCTCTCTAAATGCTTGTAGATCCTGTCTCTCAGAATACCTTCTAGCAACTTACCTATTACAGACGTTAGGCTCACCGGTCTGTAGTTCCCAGGCTTTTCCCTGCTGCCCTTCTTAAACAAGGGCACAACATTCGCCACTCTCCAATCTTCAGGCACCTCACCTGTGGCTGCCGATGATTCAAATATCTCTGTTGGGGGACCCGCAATTTCCTCCCTAGCCTCCCACAACATCCTGGGATACATTTCATCAGGTCCCGGGGATTTATCTACCTTGATGCGCTTTAAGACTTCCAGCACCTCCTCCTCTGTAATATGCACACTTCTCAAGACATCACTATTTATTTCCCTTAGTTTCCTAACATCCATGCCTTTCTCCACCGTGAATACCGATGAGAAATATTCATTCAGGATCTCACCCAACTCTTGTGGCTCTGCACATAGATGTCCTTGTTGATCCTTAAGAGGCCCTACTCTGTCCCTAGTTACTCTTTTCCCCTTTATGTATCTGTAGAATCTCTTTGGATTCTCCCTTGCATTATTTGCCAAAGCAATTTCATGTCCCCTTTTTGCCCTCCTGATTTCCCTCTTAACTCTATTTCGACAATCTCTATACTCTTCAAGGGATCCACTTGATCCCAGTTGCTTATGTACGTCATATGCCTCCTTCTTCTTTTTGACCAGAGTCTCAAGATCTCGAGTCATCCAGGGTTCCCTACTTCTACCAGCCTTGCCCTTCACTCTAAAGGGAATGTGCTTACCCTGCACCCTGGTTAACACATTTTTAAAAGCCTCCCATTTACCAGCCGCCCCTTTGCCTGCCAACAGTCTCCCCCAATCTACCTCTGCAAGTTCCTGTCTGATACCATCAAAATTGGCCTTGCCCCAATTTAGAATTTTAACTCTTGGACCAGACCTATCATTCTCCATAGCTATCTTAAAACTAATGGAGTTATGGTCACTTGTCCCAAAGTGATCCCTCACTAGCACTTCTGTCACTTGCCCTTCCTGATTTCCCAAGACGAGGTCAAGTTTTGCCCCCTCTCTAGTCGGTCCATCCACATACTGAATGAGAAATTCGTCCTGAATACACTCAACAAATTTCCCTCCATCCAAGCCCCTAATGCTATGGCTGTCCCAGTCAATGTTGGGAAAGTTAAAGTCCCCTACTACTACCACCCTATTATTCTTGCAGCTATCTGTAATCTCATAGATCATAGAATTTACAATGCAGAAGGAGGCCATTCAGCCCATCGAGTTTGCACCGGCTCTTGGAAAGAGCACCCGACCCAAGGTCCACACCTCCACCCTATCCCCATAACCCAGTAACCCCACCCAACACTAAGGGCAATTTTGGACACTAAGGGCAATTTATCATGGCCAATCCACCTAACCTGCACATCTTTGGACTGTGGGAGGAAACCGGAGCACCCGGAGGAAACCCACGCACACACGGGGAGGATGTGCAGACTCCGCACAGACAGTGACCCAAGCCAGAATCGAACCTGGGACCCTGGAGCTGTGAAGCAATTGTGCTATCCACAATGCTACCGTGCTGCCCATATTTACTTACATATTTGCTCCTCAATTTCCCGCTGACTATTTGGGGGCCTGTAGTACAGTCCTACCAAGGTGATCTCTCCCTTCTTATTTTTCAGTTCCACCCATATAGACTCAGTGGGCGAACCCTCGGATATATCCCCTCTAAGTACTGCCGTGGTGTTCTCCCTAATCAAAAACGCCACTCCCCCTCCTCTCTTACCTCCTGTCCTATCCTTTCTATAGCATCTGTACCCCGGAACATTGAGCTGCCAGTCCTGCCCCTCCCTTAGCCATGTTTCAGTCATAGCTATAATATCCCAGTCCCATGTGCCCGTCCATGCCCTGAGTTCATCCGCTTTGCCCGTCAGGCCCCTTGCATTGAAATAAATGCAGTTTAATGTAGACCTTCCTTGCTCTCTGCCCTGCTTTCTCTGGTCATGCTTTACACACTCTCCCTTCCTGCCTTTTGTTTCTGTCCCCACTGACTTCCTACATCGGTTCCCATCCCCCTGCCACATTAGTTTAAACCCTCCCCAACTGCACCAGCAAACACCCCCCCGAGAACATTGGTTCCGGTCCCACCCAGATGCAGACCGTACGATTTGTACAGGTCCCACCTCCCCCAGAACCGGTCCCAATGTCCCAGGAATTTGAAACCCTCCCTCTTGCACCATCTCTCAAGCCACGTATTCATCCTAGCTATCCTGTCATTCCTACTCTGACTATCACGTGGCACTGGTAGCAATCCTGAGATATTACTACCTTTAAGGTCCTACTTTTTAGTTTAACTCCTAACTCCCTAAATTCAGCTTGTAGGACCTCATCCCATTTTTTACCTATATCGTTGGTGCCTATATGCACCACGACAGCTGGCTGTTCACCCTCCCCCTCCAGAATGCCCTGCAGCCGCTCCGAGACATCCTTGACCCTTGCACCAGGGAGGCAACATACCAACCTGGATTCTCGTTTGCGTCCACAGAAACGCCTGTCTATTCCCCTTACAATTGAATCCCCTATCACTATAGCTCTGCCACTCTTTTTCCCGCCCTTCTGTGCAGCAGAGCCAGCCACGGTGCCATGAACCTGGCTGCTGCCACCTTCCCCTGGTGAGCCATCTCCCCCAACAGTTTCCAAAACGGTAAATCTGTTTTGGAGGGAGATGACCGCAGGGGATCCCTGCACTGCCATCCTACTCTTCCTCTATCTGTTGGTCACCCATTCCCTATCTGCCTCAGTAATTTTAATCTGCGGTGTGACCAACTCACTGAATGTGCTATCCACAACTTCCTCAGCATCGCGGATGCTCCAAAGTGAGTCCATCCGCAGCTCCAGAGCCTTCAAGCGGTCTAACAGGAGCTGCAGTTGGACCCACTTCTTGCAGATGAAGGAGTCAGGGACACCAGAAGGGTCCCTGACTTGCCACATCTCACAAGAGGAGCATGACACGGGTCTGAGCTCTCCTGCCATGACTTAAACCTGAAGTTAAATTTGAACTACACTACACAGCTAAGAGAAAGTCAAAGAGAGAGAAATCACTTACCAGTTACAAGCCAATCACTTACCTGCTGGCTGTGATGTAATTGCTCCCGAGGCTCCCTCACAGGTCTGCTTCTCTGCACCTCCTTAAGATGAGCACCAAATTCCCTTAACGAGTATTAATTTACTTAATTAATTGGATTTTTTTTTTTTGGGGGGGGGGGGGGAAACTCAACCCCAAACACCAAAAACCACAGCCCTCACTCACCTCTTACCCGAACTCAGCCTTACCCAAACTCAGATACACTCTGTTTGCCTCCAGCACTCAGCCTTACCCAAACTCAGATACACTCTGTTTGCCTCCAGCACTCAGCCTTACCCAAACTCAGATACACTCTGTTTGCCTCCAGCACTCAGCCTTACCCAAACTCAGATACACTCTGTTTGCCTCCAGCACTCAGCCTTACCCAAACTCAGATACACTCTGTTTGCCTCCAGCACTCAGCCTTACCCAAACTCAGATACACTCTGTTTGCCTCCAGCACTCAGCCTTACCCAAACTCAGATACACTCTGTTTGCCTCCAGCACTCAGCCTTACCCAAACTCAGATACACTCTGTTTGCCTCCAGCACTCAGCCTTACCCAAACTCAGATACACTCTGTTTGCCTCCAGCACTCAGCCTTACCCAAACTCAGATACACTCTGTTTGCCTCCAGCACTCAGCCTTACCCAAACTCAGATACACTCTGTTTGCCTCCAGCACTCAGCCTTACCCAAACTCAGATACACTCTGTTTGCCTCCAGCACTCAGCCTTACCCAAACTCAGATACACTCTGTTTGCCTCCAGCACTCAGCCTTACCCAAACTCAGATACACTCTGTTTGCCTCCAGCACTCCGTTTCTAAAGGCACTTCAGCCACACCTTTTGTATTCTTCCTGATTTACAGTCAGCCAATAGGCCTGCTCCCGAAACTGATCTCCCGAACTAACAGCTGACCTGCAAGGTAAGGAAGTTGTTAAGCAGTACTTACCTCACCCACGCCGCGACCTTTTAAACTGTCCCCTCTGCCTCGCAGCTCCCGCGCTTTTTCAAACTCCCGCGCCCTTTGGATTTCGGCGGCCCTTTGGATTTCGGCGGCAGCGGTGCGCAGGGGCCTTCTGGGAGGTGAGTAGCGACTTTAAAACCACTTACCTTTACAGGAGCAGCCCTTTGGATTTCGGCGGCAGCGGTGCGCAGGGGCCCTCTGGGAGGTGAGTAGCGACTTTAAAACCACTTACCTTTACAGGAGCAGCCCTTTGGATTTCGGCGGCAGCGGTGCGCAGGGGCCTTCTGGGAGGTGAGTAGCGACTTTAAAACCACTTACCTTTACAGGAGCAGCCCTTTGGATTTCGGCGGCAGCGGTGCGCAGGGGCCTTCTGGGAGGTGAGTAGCGACTTTAAAAACCCTTACCTGGTCCCGTGTCTGTTCTTCTTTTCTGTTTTATTTGTTTTTATATAAGGCGGGAACCGGAAGTTCGACCCGCGGACCTCTGGGAAGTCCCCCCCCCCCCAACCAATAAATTCTGGTGGAGAGGAAACCCGAGACACTACACGTGTAGTGTCTCCCACCCGCCCTCCTCCTCTAACCTAATAATAAGACCCATTGGTGTGAGGTAAGTGCCATATTATATTATTATTATATTATTAGCATTGTGCAGGTCAAGGTTCAGAGGTGGAGGAGCAGTCTCTGTCAGCGAGAGAACCTGAGAACATCTAAGACACTCAGAAGGTAAGAAGGTAAGTAAGTGATTTTTACTTATTTTTACTTTTATACCTTTTTTCAAATTGTGTGTGTCGGGGGGAAACTGAAGTGACATCACAGAAAAGCTGTGGCCAGAGTGGCTAGTATTTGGTAACTAATTAAACATAATAACTTAATTATAATTTAGAGGGATATCTAAGCCAGAGATCGGAGAGTACTATAGTTAGCTATCGCATTTCTATTAGAAATCTAGTGCTAGGAAACAGATAGTTGACAGTAACTTTGAATTTTTTTAAAAAATATTTTAAAAAAAGACAAATTTTAATTTTAATTAATTGACGCAATGTCAGTTAGAGGGGTGCTGTGCTCTGACTGCGAGATGTGGCAGGTCCGGGAGGCTTCCAGCGTCCCGGATGGCTTCATCTGCAGAAAGTGAACCCAACTGGAGCTCCTCACAGACCGCATGGTTCGGTTGGAGCAGCAATTGGATGCACTTAGGAGCATGCAGGTGGCGGAAAGCATCATAGATCGCAGTTATGTAAATGTGGTCACACCCAAGGTGCAGGCAGAGAAATGGGTGACCACCAGAAAGGGCAGGCAGTCAGTGCAGGAATCCCCTGTGGTTGTCCCCCTCTCGAACAGATATACCCCTTTGGATACTGTCGGGGGGGATAGCCTATCAGGGGAAAACAGCAGCAGCCAGAGCAGTGGCACCACGGCTGGCTCTGATGTTCAGAAGGGAGGGTCAAAGCGCAGAAGAGTAATAGTAATAGGGGACTCTATAGTCAGGGGCACAGATAGGCGCTTCTGTGGACGTGAAAGAGACTCCAGGATGGTATGTTGCCTCCCTGGTGCCAGGGTCCAGGATGTCTCCGAACGGGTAGAGGGCATCCTGAAGGGGGAGGGCAAACAGGCAGAGGTCGTTGTACATATTGGTACTAACGACATAGGCAGGAAGGGGCATGAGGTCCTGCAGCAGGAGTTCAGGGAGCTAGGCAGAAAGTTAAAAGACAGGACCTCGAGGGTTGTAATCTCGGGATTACTCCCTGTGCCACGTGCCAGTGAGGCTAGAAATAGGAAGATAGAGCAGCTAAACACGTGGCTAAACAGCTGGTGTAGGAGGGAGGGTTTCCATTATCTGGACCACTGGGAGCTCTTCCGGGGCAGGTGTGACCTGTATAAGAAGGACGGGTTGCATCTAAACCGGAGAGGCATAAATATCCTGGCCGCGAGGTTTGCTAGTGTCACACGGGAGGGTTTAAACTAGTATGGCAGGGGGGTGGGCACGGGAGCA
This sequence comes from Scyliorhinus torazame, assembly GCF_047496885.1. Taxonomy (NCBI): domain Eukaryota; kingdom Metazoa; phylum Chordata; class Chondrichthyes; order Carcharhiniformes; family Scyliorhinidae; genus Scyliorhinus; species Scyliorhinus torazame. The sequence continues at coordinate 338,979 of NC_092727.1, forward strand.
ATAGGTCAGAAGGTGAGAGCATTGAGGGAGAACTAGGGAATAGGGACAGTGTGGCTCTGAGGCAGAGCAGACAGGGAGAAGTTGCTGAACACAGCGGGTCTGGTGGCCTGAAGTGCATATGTTTTAATGCAAGGAGCATTACGGGTAAGGCAGATGAACTTAGAGCTTGGATTACTACTTGGAACTATGATGTTGTTGCCATTACAGAGACCTGGTTGAGGGAAGGGCAGGATTGGCAGCTAAACGTTCCAGGATTTAGATGTTTCAGGCGGGATAGAGGGGGATGTAAAAGGGGAGGTGGAGTTGCGCTACTTGTTCAGGAGAATATCACAGCTGTACTGCGAGAGGACACCTCAGAGGGCAGTGAGGCTATATGGGTAGAGATCAGGAATAAGAAGGGTGCAGTCACAATGTTGGGGGTATACTACAGGCCTCCCAACAGCCAGCGGGAGATAGAGGAGCAGATAGGTAGACAGATTTTGGAAAAGAGTAAAAACAACAGGGTTGTGGTGATGGGAGACTTCAACTTCCCCAAAACTGACTGGGACTCACTTAGTGCCAGGGGCTTAGACGGGGCGGAGTTTGTAAGGAGCATCCAGGAGGGCTTCTTAAAACAATATGTAGACAGTCCAACTAGGGAAGGGGCGGTACTGGACCTGGTATTGGGGAATGAGCCCGGCCAGGTGGTAGATGTTTCAGTAGGGGAGCATTTCGGTAACAGTGACCACAATTCAATAAGTTTTAAAGTACTGGTGGACAAGGATAAGAGTGGTCCTAGGATGAATGTGCTAAATTGGGGGAAGGCTAATTATAACAATATTAGGCGGGAACTGAAGAACATAGATTGGGGGCGGATGTTTGAGGGCAAATCAACATCTGACATGTGGGAGGCTTTCAAGTGGCAGTTGAAAGGAATACAGGACCGGCATGTTCCTGTGAGGAAGAAAGATAAATACGGCAATTTTCGGGAACCTTGGATGACGAGTGATATTGTAGGCCTCGTCAAAAAAAAAAGGAGGCATTTGTCAGGGCTAAAAGGCTGGGAACAGACGAAGCCTGTGTGGAATATAAGGAAAGTAGGAAGGAACTTAAGCAAGGAGTCAGGAGGGCTAGAAGGGGTCACGAAAAGTCATTGGCAAATAGGGTTAAGGAAAATCCCAAGGCTTTTTACACGTACATAAAAAGCAAGAGGGTAGCCAGGGAAAGGGTTGGCCCACTGAAGGATAGGCAAGGGAATCTATGTGTGGAGCCAGAGGAAATGGGCGAGGTACTAAATGAATACTTTGCATCAGTATTCACCAAAGAGAAGGAATTGGTAGATGTTGAGTCTGGAGAAGGGGGTGTAGATAGCCTGGGTCGCATTGTGATCGAAAAAGACGAGGTGTTGGGTGTCTTAAAAAATATTAAGGTAGATAAGTCCCCAGGGCCTGATGGGATCTACCCCAGAATACTGAAGGAGGCTGGAGAGGAAATTGCTGAGGCCTTGACAGAAATCTTTGGATCCTCGCTGTCTTCAGGGGATGTCCCGGAGGACTGGAGAATAGCCAATGTTGTTCCTCTGTTTAAGAAGGGTAGCAAGGATAATCCCGGGAACTACAGGCCGGTGAGCCTTACTTCAGTGGTAGGGAAATTACTGGAGAGAATTCTTCGAGATAGGATCTACTCCCATTTGGAAGCAAATGGACGTATTAGTGAGAGCCAGCACGGTTTTGTGAAGGGGAGGTCGTGTCTCACTAACTTGATAGAGTTTTTCGAGGAGGTCACTAAGATGATTGATACAGGTAGGGCAGTGGATGTTGTCTATATGGACTTCAGTAAGGCCTTTGACAAGGTCCCTCATGGTAGACTAGTACAAAAGGTGAAGTCACACGGGATCAGGGGTGAGCTGGCAAGGTGGATACAGAACTGGCTAGGCCATAGAAGGCAGAGAGTAGCAATGGAAGGATGCTTTTCTAATTGGAGGGCTGTAACCAGTGGTGTTCCACAGGGATCAGTGCTGGGACCTTTGCTCTTTGTAGTATATATAAATGATTTGGAGGAAAATGTAACTGGTCTGATTAGTAAGTTTGCAGACGACACAAAGGTTGGTGGAATTGCGGATAGCGATGAGGACTGTCGGAGGATACAGCAGGATTTAGATTGTTTGGAGACTTGGGCGGAGAGATGGCAGATGGAGTTTAATCCGGACAAATGTGAGGTAATGCATTTTGGAAGGTCTAATGCAGGTAGGGAATATACAGTGAATGGTAGAACCCTCAAGAATATTGGAAGTCAAAGAGATCTAGGAGTACAGGTCAACAGGTCATTGAAAGGGGCAACACAGGTGGAGAAGGTAGTCAAGAAGGCGTACGGCATGCTTGCCTTCATTGGCCGGGGCATTGAGTATAAGAATTGGCAAGTCATGTTGCAGCTGTATAGAACCTTAGTTAGGCCACACTTGGAGTATAAAGTTCAATTCTGGTCGCCACACTACCAGAAGGATGTGGAGGCTTTAGAGAGGGTGCAAAAGAGATTTACCAGAATGTTGCCTGGTATGGAGGGCATTAGCTATGAGGAGCGGTTGAATAAACTCGGTTTGTTCTCACTGGAACGAAGGAGGTTGAGGGGAGACCTGATAGAGGTCTACAAAATTATGAGGGGCATAGACAGAGTGGATAGTCAGAGGCTTTTCCCCAGGGTAGAGGGGTCAATTACTAGGGGGCATAGGTTTAAGGTGAGAGGGGCAAGGTTTAGAGTAGATGTACGTGGCAAGCTTTTTACGCAGAGGGTAGTGGGTGCCTGGAACTCGCTACTGGAGGAGGTGGTGGAAGCAGGGACGATAGGGACATTTAAGGGGCATCTTGACAAATATATGAATAGGATGGGAATAGAAGGATACGGACCCAGGAAGTGTAGAAGATTGTAGTTTAGTCGGGCAGCATGGTCGGCACGGGCTTGGAGGGCCGAAGGGCCTGTTCCTGTGCTGTACATTTCTTTGTTCTTTGTTCTTTGTTTCCAAGGTCCCGGCTCTCTCTCTCCCGAACTAACAGCTGACCTGCAAGGTAAGAAAGTTGTTAAGCAGTCTGAAGTCAGGGCCACCGGATGGTAGGCATTGAGGCACGTTGCCTGGTTCTTCTTTGGCACAGGTTTGAGACCACACCTTGAATATTCATGTGCCGTTTTGGTCTCCTTAGTTAAGGAAGGATGTAAATGCATTAGAGGCAGTTCAGAGGAGGTTTACTCGATTGATACCAGAAATGAGTGGGCTGTTTTATGAGGAAAGGGTGGACAGACTGGGCATGTTTTCACTTGGGTTTAGAAGAGTGAAGGGTGACTTGATTGAGTGAATGAGTGCAAGGAGAGTGGCGGGGACACAGTGAAAGAGCGCGAGGAGAGTGGCGGGGACACAGTGAAAGAGCGCGAGGAGAGCGGCGGAGACACAATGAAAGAGCGCGAGGAGAGCGGCGGGGGCACAGTGAAAGAGCGCGAGGAGAGCGGCGGGGGCACAGTGAAAGAGTGCGAGGAGAGCGGCGGAGACACAATGAAAGAGCGCGAGGAGAGCGGCGGGGGCACAGTGAAAGAGTGCGAGGAGAGCGGCGGGGACACAGTGAAAGAGCACGAGGAGAGCGGCAGGGACACAGGATAAAAGAGCACGAGGAGAGCGGCGGGGACACAGGATAAAAGAGCGCGAGGAGAGCGGCGGGGACACAGTGAAAGAGCACGAGTAGAGCGGCAGGGACACAGGATAAAAGAGCGCGAGGAGAGCGGCGGGGACACAGGATAAAAGAGCGCGAGGAGAGTGGCGGGGACACAGGATAAAAGAGCGCGAGGAGAGCGGCGGGGACACAGGATAAATGAGCGCGCGGAGAGCGTTGGGGACACAGGATAAATGAGCGCGCGGAGAGCGGCGGGGACACAGGATAAATGAGCGCGCGGAGAGCGGCGGGTACACAGGATAAAAGAGCGCGAGGAGAGCGGCGGGGACACAGGATAAAAGAGCACGAGGAGAGCAGCGGGGACACAGGATAAATGAGCGCGCGGAGAGCGGCGGGGACACAGGATAAAAGAGCGCGAGGAGAGTGGCGGGGACACAGTGAAAGAGCGCGAGGAGAGCGGCGGAGACACAGTGAAAGAGCGCGAGGAGAGCGGCGGGGGCACAGTGAAAGAGCGCGAGGAGAGCGGCGGGGACACAGTGAAAGAGTGGGAGGAGAGCGGTGGGGACACAGTGAAAGAGCACGAGGAGAGCGGCAGGGACACAGGATAAAAGAGCACGAGGAGAGCGGCGGGGATACAGGATAAAAGAGCATGAGGAGAGTGGCGGGGACACAGGATAAAAGAGCGCGAGGAGAGCGGCGGGGACACAGGATAAAAGAGCGCGAGGAGAGCGGCGGGGACACAGGATCAATGAGCGCGCGGAGAGCGGCGGGGACACAGGATAAATGAGCGCGCGGAGAACGGCGGGAACACAGGATAAAAGAGCGCGAGGAGAGCGGCGGGGACACAGGATAAAAGAGCGCGAGGAGAGCGGCGGGGACACAGGATAAAAGAGCGCGAGGAGAGCGGCGGGGACACAGGATAAAAGAGCACGAGGAGAACGGCGGGAACACAGGATAAAAGAGCGCGAGGAGAGCGGCGGGGACACAGGATAAAAGAGCACGAGGAGAGCAGCGGGGACACAGGATAAATGAGCGCGCGGAGAGCGGCGGGGACACAGGATAAAAGAGCGCGAGGAGAGCGGCGGGGACACAGGATTAATGAGCATGCGGAGAGCGGCGGGGACACAGGATTAATGAGCGCGCGGAGAGCGTTGGGTACACAGGATAAATGAGCGCGCGGAGAGCGCTGGGGACACAGCTGCCGGAGAAGCGGCCTTCAGATTTTCGGCAGGAGCAGTGGCCAGTGGTATGTCGGGAAGGTAAGTTTACCTCTTGAAAAACTTTTAAAACTTACCTTGATCGGCTGCAGGACATACTGAAGGGGGAGGGTGAACAGCCAGTTGTCGTGGTGCATTTAGGCACTTTCGATATAGGTAGAAAATAGGATGAGGTCCTTCAATCAGAATTTAGGGAGTTAGAATATAAGTTAAAGAGTAGGACCTCAAAGGTAGTAATCTCAGGATTGCTACCAGTGCCACGAGACAGTCAGAGTAGAAATTCAAGAATAGTCAGAATGAATACGTGGCTTGGGAGATGGTGCAGGAGGGAGGGGGGTTCAGATTTTTGGGACATTGGAACCGGTTCTGGGGGAGGTGGGACCATTACAAATCGGATGGTCTACACCTGAACAGGACTGGAACCTATGTCCTGGGGGGTGCTTTTGCTAACACTGTTGGGGAGGTTTTAAACTAATGTGGCAGGGGGCTGGGAACCAGATTAGGAAGTTAGAGATCAGTAAAGAGTCAGCAACTAAAGCCAGTAAAGTACGAGATAATAAACTCAATGTGACTAAGGGGAAGAGTAGACAGAGAAGAGATGATGAACGCAAAGGGACAGGGGGTCTGAGGTGCATTTGTTTTAATACGAGAAGTGTAGCAGGTAAGGCAGATTAATTTAGGACTTGGATTAGTACCTGGGAATATGATGTTATTGGTATTACTGAGACTTGGTTGAGGGAAGGGCAAGACTGGCAACTAAATCTCCCAGGGTATAGATGCTTAAAGAGGGATAGAGAGGGAGGTAAAAGGGGTGGAGGAGTTGCATTACTGGTCAGAGATGATATCACAGCTGTGATTAAGGAGGGCATGATGGAGGATTCGAGCACTGAGGCAGTATGGGTAGGGCTAAGAAATAGGAAGGGTGCAGTAACATTGTTGGGACTTTGCTACAGGCCTCCCAAAAGCGAGTGTGAAGTAGAGGTACAAATATGTAGACAGATTACAGAAAAATGTAGGAGCAATAGGGTGGCCGTGATGGGAGATTTTAACTTCCCCAACATTGAGTGGGACTCATGTAGTGTTAGAGGCGTAGATGGAGCAGAATTTGTAAGGAGCATCCAGGAGAGTTTTTTAGAGCAGTCTGTAAATAGTCCAACTCGGGAAGGAGCCATACTGGACCTGGTATTGGGGAATGATCCTGGCCAGGTGGTTGAAGTTTCAGTCGGTGATTACTTTGGGAATAGCACTCACAATTCTGTAAGTTTTAGAATACTCATGGACAAAGACGAGAGTGGTCCTAAAGGAAGAGTGCTAAATTGGGGAAAGGCCAAGTATAACAAAATTTGGCAGGAGCTAGGGAATGTGGATTGGGAGCAGCTGTTTAAGGGTAAATCCACATTTGAAATGTGGGAGTCTTTTAAGGAAAGGTTGATTAGAGTGCAGGACAGACATGTCCCTGTGAAAATGAGGGATAGAAATGGCAAGATTAGGGAACCATGGATGACGGGTGGAATTGTGAGACGAGCTAAGATGAAAAAGGAAGCATATATAAGATCTAGGCGACTTAAAACTGATGAAGTTTTGGAGGAATATCGGGAAAATAGGACAAATCTCAAACGCACAATAGAGAGGGCTAAAAGGGGTCATGAAATATCTTTGGCTAACAGGGTTTAGGAAAATCCCAAAGCCTTTTGTTCGTATATAAGGAGCAAGAGGGTAACTAGAGAAAGGATTGGCCCACTCAAAGACAAAAGAGGGAATTTATGCGTGGAGTCAGAGGAAATGGGTGAGATTCTTGATGAGTACTTTGCATCGGTATTCACCAAGGAGAGAGACATGACGGATGTTGAGGCTTGGGATGGATGTTTAAATACTTTAGGTCAAGTCGGCATAAGGAAGGGGGAAGTTTTAGGTATTCTAAAAGGCATTAAGGTGGACAAGTCCCCAGGTCCGGATGGGATCTATCCCAGGTTACTGAGGGAAGCAAGGGACGAAATAGCTGGGGCCTTAACAGATATCTTTGCAACATCCTTGAGCACGGGTGAAGTCCCAGAGGACTGGAGAATTGCTAATGTTGTCCCTTTGTTTAAGAAGGGTAGCAGGGATAATCCAGGGAATTATAGACCTGTGAGCTTGACGTCAGTGGTAGGCAAACTGTTGGAGAAGATACTGAGGGATAGGATCTATTCACATTTGGAAGAAAATAGACTTATCAGTGATAGGCAGCATGGTTTTGTGCAGGGAAGGTCATGTCTTACAAACCTAATAGAATTCTTTGAGGAAGTGACAAAGTTAATTGATGAGGGAAGGGCTGTAGATGTCATATACATGGACTTCAGTAAGGCGTTTGATAAAATTTCCCATGGCAGGTTGATGGAAAAAGTGAAGTCGTATGGGGTTCAGGGTGTACTAGCTAGATGGATAAAGAACTGGCTGGGCAACAGGAGACAGAGAGTAGTGGTGGAAGGGAGTGTCTCAAAATGGAGAAAGGTGACTCGTGGTGTTCCACAGGGATCCGTGCTCGGACCACTGTTGTTTGTGATCTACATAAATGATCTGGACGAAGGTACAGGTGGTCTAATTAGCAAGTTTGCAGATGATACTAAGATTGGTGGAGTTGCAGATAGCGAGGAGGACTGTCAGAGAATACAGCAAAATATAGATAGATTGGAGAGTTGGGCAGAGAAATGGCAGATGGAGTTCAATCCAGGCAAATGCGAGGTGATGCATTTTGGAAGATCTAATTCAGGAGCGGACTATACGGTCAATGGAAGAGTCCTGGGGAAAACTGATGTACAGAGAGATCTGGGAGTTCAGGTCCATTGTACCCTGAAGGTGGCAATGCAGGACGATAGAGTGGTCAAGAAGGCATACAGCATGCTTGCCTTCATCAGACGGGGTATTGAGTACATGAGTCGGCAGGTCATGTTACAGTTGTATAGGACTTTGGTTAGGCCACATTTGGAATACTGCGTTCAGTTCTGGTCGCCACATTACCAGAAGGATGTGGATGCTTTAGAGAGGGTGCAGAGGAGGTTCACCAGGATGTTGCCTGGTATGGAGGGTGCTAGCTATGAAGAAAGGTTGAGTAGATTAGGATTGTTTTCGTTGGAAAGACGGAGGTTGAGGGGGGACCTGATTGAGGTCTACAAAATCATGAGGGGTCATGATTTCAAGGTGAGTGGAGGCAAGTTTAAGGGAGATGTGCGTGGAAAGTTTTTTACGCAGAGGGTGGTGGGTGCCTGGAACGCTTTGCCAGCGCAGGTGGTAGAGGCGGGCACGATAGCATCATTTAAGATGCATCTAGACAGATAAATAAACGGGCGGGGAACAGAGGGAAGTAGATCCTTGGAAAATAGGCAACAGGTTTAGATAAAGGATCTGGATCGGCGCAGGCTGGGAGGGCCGAAGGGCCTGTTCCTGTGCTGTAATTTTCTTTGTTCTTTGACGTATATAAGATCCTGAATGGTCTTGACAAGGGGAAAGGATGTTTCCTCTTGTGGGTGAGTCCAGAACGCAGAGGCACTATCTTTCAAATTAGGTGTTGCTCTTTTAGGTCTGAGATGAGGAGAAATGTTTTGCGACTTTGAAACTCTCAGCCTCAAAAGGTGGTAGAGGCGGGGGTCACGGAATATTTTTAAGGCAGCGGTACATATAAACATATATAAAAAAGCAGGAGGAGGCCATTCGGCCCTTCGAGCCTGCTCCGCCATTCATTATCATCATGACTGATCACCAAGTTCAATACCCTGATTCTGTCTTCCCCGCCCCCCCCCCCCCCCCCCCGCAATATCCTTTGATCCCTTTAGTAGCCCCAAGAGCTTTTTCTAATGCCTTCTTGAAATTACACAACATTTTGGCCACAACTGCTTTGAATTCTACGAGTGAATTCCACAGATTCACCACTCTCAGGGTGAAGATATTTCTCCTCATCTCAGTCCTAAAAGATTTACACCTTATTCTTATGTTGCAAATCACAAGGTGCAGCCCACAAGTGCATCCATGAAGTCCCGGATATCCTGTCTGCCCAGGCTGCTGACTATATAAACTTTGACCTGGGCCAAGCCCATTAAGATGCCTGGAGAACAGGATTCTCTGCCAAAGGCAGGATACTTCCGGTCCAGAGAGTAATAGATGACAAGCATGTCGGCTAGCACACACCAGGCGGTCCGTCAGCGCCCTTCAATAACAGGAGAGAGTTCTACTCCCTGATTGTTCAAATTGTGTGCGGCCCTCACCTCAAGATCATGCACGTGTTCACACTTCCCAGGGAGTGTGCACGACAGCTACAACCTGCGGCAGTCGGAGATCCGCAGCATCTTCAAGGGACACCTCGGGTCGTTTGGGGGGGAGGGGCAGGCGGAACTGGTGCCAGAGAGCCAATGACAACTCACCTATGTGGCCCGGCAAAAGTCGTCGAACTTCTTGCAGCGCTGGGTGGCGATCCTCCCGGTTACACTCCCCGAGCTGACTGCCACTGCCTCTCAGGCGCACTAACTGACCTGTGGCTGACCCTCTGCCCCCCTCCCCCTCTGGGGGAAGCAAGGTGTCCCATCCAACAGTCTGGCCAGGTCGCATCTCCGAATCGTGGAGCGGGTCTGCGTGGTGGCATGGCTACGTGCTGTCTAGAGTTTGCTCAGAGGGATCGGTTTAAGAGCTGCTCCCCGCGCTAGCAGGGAGCTGCCGGCTGCAGTCCAGGCGACTCAGCTGGCAGGACAGCCCGTGGGGCATCATTACCGGCCTTAATTGGCATTAGATACTGGCCGTAATCTCGCCGTGTCAGCCATCGGGAAGCACCCAGCAATTCCTGCTCGCTACTGCACTTAGTGCTTCTCCCGTTAGATCACGCCCCTTGTCATAGGCTTTCTGAAATCACATCTACTGGTTCTACCTGTCAACTCTACACCCACAAAGAATTCCAGTACATTTGTCAAACAAGTAGATTCTTGTTAGGAAAGGGAATGAAGGATTATCGAGGTAAAACGGGAATATGGAATTCGGAACACAAACAATTCAGCCATTATTTTATCGAATGGCAGAGCAGGGCGAAGTTGAATGACTTTTCTTTCCTATTTCCTATGTTCATATATATGTTTGAAACTGATTTCCCACATTGAATATTTGCTGCAGTAACATCCCGCTCCCATCTGTATAACCTCCTGCCCCCCCCCGGTTAGGCTTTTTCTAAAACTTAGCTCTGAAATGTCCTTTGCTTCGACCAGATTGTTAATATTTATGGTGAGAAGCTGAGGCCCTACTTCAACGGCGAAATTCTCCGTAATCGGCGCTATGTCCGCCGACCGGCGACAAAGACGGCGCAAATCAGTCCGCAATCGCGCCGCCCCAAAGGTGCGGAATCCTCCGCATCTTGAGCGTCCGAGCCCTAACCTTGAGGGGCTAGGCCCGCGCCGGACTGATTTCCGCCCGCCAGCAGGCGGGAAAGGCCTTTGGTGCCCCACCAGCTGGCGCGGAAATGACATTGCCGGGCGGCGCATGCGCGGGAGCGTCAGCGGCCGCTCACGGCATCCCCGCGCATGCGCAGTGGAGGGGGTCTCTTCTGCCTTCGCCATGGTGGAGACCATGGCGAAGGCGGAAGGAAAAGAGTGCCCCCACGGCACAGACCCGCCCGCGGATCGGTGGGCCCCGATCGCGGGCCAAGCCACCGTGGGGGTACTCCCCGGGGCCAGATCGCCCCGCGCCCCCCCCCCCAGGACCCTGGAGCCCGCCCACGCCGCCTTGTCCCACCGGTAAGAGAGGTGGTTTAATCCACGCCGGCGGGACAGGCACTCCAGCAGCGGGACTTCGGCCCATCCGGGCCGGAGAATCGCCGGGGGGGGGGCCCGCCAACAGGCGCGGCGCAATTCCCACCCCCGCCGAATATCCGGTGCCGGAGAATTCGGCAACTGGCGAGGGCGGGATTCACGCCAGCCCTGTTGCTCTAATTAGCCTTAGTTTATTACCTCTGATTATGTCACCTGTGCTCATGAGTCACCAGGTATCTTTCTGATACCGCCACGTGGTTCAAGCTCGAGTTATGATTAATAAGTCAGCACACCGCTTAGTAAGATTGAAATCAACGGTCATTTATTATATACAACAAGTAATGCTTACACAATAATCCTACTATCTATATAGAAACCTATCACTACTGGCCAATACTTAACTTTAGGAAGGGCCCACCAGGTCAGGGAAACAAATGGCTTATCGAATCGGATCTGGCCCGCGGGATTCAAAAGGCTGATACGGGTCGATGGCTAGGAGTCTCTATCGGGTAGCAATCGCTGGAGTCAAACTTACGCTTTCTGGTCGATGTTCTTGCGAAGGTCGCGAGCAGGCAAAGAAGGGAGAGAGAGAGCGATCTGAACTTAGCCCCTCACTTTATAGGGTCCCGGGACTTCCCGCCACTCGGGGCGGCCCTTGACCCTGAGTCCCAAGTGATTGAACTTGTTCCCAATCACTTGGTTCGATATATCCAATAACGGGGTGATTCCTCGATCGGGGGGTGGTCGTTCACCTGTCTTTGTTTCAGCCACTGCAGGCGCCGACAGGTCTGGCCCGGCATTCAATTGCTAATATGTTGCAATTGTTCCCGGGGATAGCCGATTAAACTGCAGATGTCTGGGTTGATGTGCTGCTAATGGTCTTGAGTATCGATCTGGGCCGACTTCCCCAGAGCCAAATACTCTATTCTGTCTGCAGCTGTCCGTTTGTGTCCTTTTGGCTGCTTTTCCCATCAGCCTTTTCGGTTAGCCATTTTAAATCGGGTTTTGGCCAAATTAATAGGGAATCAGTCATTTTAGGTGGCTACAGACCCTCCTTGTGATCCTAACGCAAAGCGTGAAGGATCACATACATTTTGTCCTTTCCGTTCCCTGAACGGGGGGGGGCGGGGGGAACACCTCCTACATGGCCACTACTCTGACCCTAGCTATGCACAAACATTTACCTAAACAATTCTTGAGGGCGCTGTGTCAGGCAGGGGCATATATCTAAAAAATTAAAAACTTGGAACCTCTAATTTTACCTAAAACACTCATCAAGCATTGCATAATCCTATCTCTCTAAACATACAACAACACTCATTAAGCATTGCATAATCCTATCTTTCTAAACACAACAACAATCAAAATATTCCATATATTCTTTCCTGGCTTGGAAGTCAAGCTCAGGATCATACATTTCTTTTTATTGACAGGAAAAACGCAAGTGCATGTTTTATTATTCTGGTTTCATAGGTCGAGGGGGTCTGGGGTCTGGTCATAACCGAATATAGGGGATCGGATCCGATATACCAGGGTTCGAGCGCGGTACGCTCTCCTTTTCCACTTGCGGAGGCGCATGGTCTGTACTGCACAGCAGAGTATGGCCAATGCTAACAGTGCCTCAATAACGTACGACAGGGAGTACCAAGTTATGAACATGGCACACCAGGATAATGCAGCGTGACTGGTGACTGGGCCCTCGGTACTGCGGGGCAGTGAAACATTAACGGCAGGGAGGTTTGGAGTAATGGGGTCCGCGTTCCCGCGCAACCAAATGTCCAAAAAGATGTTGAGCACGATGAAAGAAGTCCTCATGGTTGTCCTCTTTCTTTTCTTTCTCTGTGTTCTCTGTTTTTCTCCGGTCCTGGAGCTTCTAGAATTTTGTAAAACAAGCATAGTATCTGTAACTACCTTGGTTTAATATCCGGTGTGTTAGTGTGTCTGTCCTTCTTGGGGCCAATTAAACCCTTATAATTGGTCACTATATGTGACTTCTCCCCCATTTTATTTTTCAAAACAAATGTTAGGACACGGCACACTTCCCAATGGTGGACCAGCGCTAAGTTTATCATCCAAATGTTTTAGGATGTAAATAGCATTTGGCGGCAACCCAAAGTTTGCCTAAATAAATAAACCTGTTTTTGAAAGGAAACAGTCGAATGAGGTGCGTAAGGGCCGCGACGGGTAAGATTTGGATGGAGCCCCCGGGTAGGACGGCTACCAATACCGTATGTCCCCTACCCAAGCGTTTTTGACCAACAGGGGGGGGATCCCCAGGCAGGGCGGGTCTCACGCCGTTTCTCCACTGCCTGAGCAACCGACAAGAACGGGCAAAAATGTAGTCATCATGGTGGGGTTGCTGTTCTGATTCTACCATCAAATCAGAAGAGCAGTTACGATCAGGCGTCTGATATCCGAACAAGTATCAGCTGAAAAGCTAGTTCCTCTGAACAAGTGTCTGGTCTCGGTTGGTCTCTGAGGCATGTCCTCAGAGGTTTCGGCAGAATGGGCGTGTGAGAAAATTTCTCCTGTCGGACGAACAACATTAAACAAACATACAAACAACGGAAAACATCCTGCAGGTTCCATCAGGAAGGACACCACTTTTCACCAAGTGTCTCCTTTAAATCATCATGTGGACACCTCAGTTCTCTGTTGCGAACAGGGTCGCAAAGCGGTTGGCGGCTTGGGAGTCAGACCCGAGGTCGCCACCTTCTCCCGGGTGCCAAACTCTGGAGTGAATTAGGGCGGAAAGGGCTGCGTGGTGTGAGTTGGGGTCGCTCTCGTCATTGCGGACGAGTCTGCAGGAGTTGTCGCGGTGCCAATGAGTTGGGTCGAGTTGGGTGGGAACAAAGTCGGGGTCGTCCATGTGGTTCGGTGGGTGGTCGGTGGTGTGGTTTGTTTAAGAAAGTGATGAGGAAGGGATCACTGGAGTCGGAGTCGCTGGGTGTGGGACCAGGATAGTAGGGAGGCGTGCTGTGGCTGTCGTCAGAGTCACAGTCGCTGTCTCTGCTGCTGCAGTCTGTGGGCGTTCCGGGGCGGAGTGTAAAGTTTGTGGGTGGAGTCGGGGGCGAGTCCGTGTCTGGGCTGGACGTGGTGGGGGTTGGTGTGGTCACGTTGGCTGTGGGCGGGGTTTGGTCTGCTGCGTCAAGCATGACGTGGTGGGAGTGGTTTGACTGTGCTCCATAAACCTTTAGCTGGTTTATGTGAAACCACGCAGTCTTGCCATTTTGGTATTTGATTTTGGATACCGATGGGCTTACTTTATCCGTAATGGAGTACGGACCCGAGTATTTCGGAGACAGAAATGTGCTGGGGTTATACACAGACAACATCACTTGTTGTCCTATATTATACTCCGTTGCATGTTTTGCTCTGTTTTCTTTTAGTGCCCAGTTTAACAGCTGCTGCTAGCTGAGCCGTTTTTACATTCGCAAGTAATTGTTCAACGGCTTTCTCATGGGTGAGGGCCGTAACTTCAGGGCTGGTCAGGTCTAAACCCAACAAGTACTCTGTCCCTTTCATGGGGCGTCCGGTCATGAGGGTGTGTGGGGTGTAACCTGTGGAGGTGGAAACAGTGTTACGTAAAAACATCAGCGCAAAGGGGAGGACCGAATCCCAAGTGGTGTTGTTTTGCTGGACCATTTTTCTAAGGGTGGTTTTTAGGGTCCGATTCATGCGCTCCACTATACCACTCGACTGAGGGTGGTACGCAATGTGAAATTTTTGGGTTATGCCAATATCGTGAGGACGTTCTGCATGACCCGTCCCATAAAGTGAGAACCTTGGTCCGATTCAATACTGCGGGGGAGTCCCCAGCTTGTAAAGATGTGGTGGGTTAGGATTTTGGCTGTGGTTTTTGCGGTGTTGGTGCGGGCTGGAAATGCTTCCACCCACTTTGTAAAAGTGTCTATGACCACCAGAACATATTTATAGCCATTCCTGCAAGGGGGCAATGGACCTATAAAATCGATCTGGAGGTTAGTCCAGGGGCCGTTAACGGGTCGGGTGTGGCTGACAAGTGCCTTTTTGGCATTTCTATCTGGGTTGTTCTGAGCGCAGATGAGGCAATTCTCAATGTAATGGGATACATCCTCTTTGAGATTAGGCCACCAACAAAGCTGTTTGAGGTGGGCTGCGGTGGGTTCGATTCCCTGGTGTCCATGACCATCATGGAATAAACAGATCATTTGATTCCTATCCTGCTCAGGAACTACATAAAGGGTGTCCTTCAGCACCACACCGTCATGTGTGGTTATTGTATTTCTGTACCTCTCGTATGAGGCTGGAAACTTCCCTTTCACGATTTCAGTGAGAGCGTTATCCTGCTTCTGGGCCTCTACTAGATCTTCGATCCTAGTCTGCGCGACCTGAACTGCACTCACTGGCGCACTCACTGGGGCGCTCTCGGAGGGCTTCCAAAAATACCGATGCCTGGATCCTGCCTTAGCCAGTGCGTCGGCTTTTACATTTCCAGGGGGGGGGGGGGAACGATGGGGGCTGCGGACTTTTATAATGCCAAAAGTCCTGTTCTTGGCTTTTTTCAGAATATGGCGGAGTAATGGGGCTGAGGGGAGGGGTTTCCCATCCGCGGAAACAAATCCTCTCGTTTCCCAGAGGGGCAGAAATTCAGTGAGGCTGTTGCACACGTATAGACTGTCTGAATATATGTCTGTGGGCTGGGGAAGGAATCTGGGTGCTCTACAATGTAAGCGATGGCCGCAAGCTCTGCTGCCTGCGCGCCTAAGTGTCCGGGTAATTTTAATGCGATTACCTTGAGGGCGCGTCCCTGCGCATCCTCCACATAAATCCCACAACCTGTTATGCGTTGCCCATCCAGGATTGTGGAAGATCCATCCACATAGATCCTAATGGGGTCACACGTGTCCGGGTGAGGGGGGTTCTGAGATGGAGTGGCTAGTTTTCTGGGGGGTGTTTTAGCTATAAAGGGGCCTGTATTATGGTGGGGCGAGATGATTTCACACTCATGGGGGGTTCCGGGGTACTGTAGATTGTCCGCTAAGTATGTGTGAGTCTTTGTCCGTTTTACTGTGATGTCCCGTTCTTGTAAGAGAAGGGTCCACCTAGCAGCGCGGATTTGGCTGACGGTACCGTCTTTAAGTCGTCTGTCTAGTAAAAGTTGGGCGGGGGTGTGCTCGGTCAAAATGGTGATGGGGTTCAGTCCGGTAATGTATGAGAAGTACTGGACTGCCCAGAAAACTGCGAGCAAGTGCCTCTCACAGGCTGAGAATCCCTGCTCCAGAGCATCTAAAATCCGGGAGGCATAAGCCACGGACGGGTCTTAGCTGGTCGTGCCGTTCCTGCAGGAGCACGGCTGAAAGGGTTCGGTCTGTGGTCGCTACCTCTATGGCGTAAGGGGAAAGCGGGTCGGGAACTTGTAGTGCGGGGGCGGCTATGAGCGCCTGTTTTAATGATTCCACAGCCTCCGTATGCTGCGGAAGCCATTCCCAGGGGGTTCCTTTCTTTAGGAGGTCTGAGAGGGGCGCTGCCTTGCTGGCAAAACCGTCAATGTGGTTTCAGCAGTAGCCAACCAGTCCTAAAAACGACCGGAGGGCTGAAACGTGTTGGGGAAGGGGCAATTTAGCAATCGAGTCAATTCTTTTGTGCTCGATCTCGCGTTTACCGTGTGTGATAATTGTACCCAAATATACCACTTTTTCTTCCAATATCTGGGCCTTTTTGGGGTTGACTTTACAGCCAATGGAATGTAGTAATTCCAGGAGTTCGGACAGAAGCTCAATGTGCTCTTCCTTCGTGTCTGTCTGCAGTAGTAGATCGTCTACGTACTGTACCAGGCATTCGAGGCGAGAAGATTTCGCTAGTCCATTTGCCAGCTGTCGGTGGAAAATGGAGGGGGGAGTTGTGGAAGCCTTGTGGCAGGCATGTCCACGTGTACTGCTGCGCTCGGAAAGTGAAGGCAAATTTATACTGGCACGCCTTTGCCAATGGAATGGACCAGAACCCATTACTGACGTCCAAAACCGTGAAATATCGGGCATGGAGTCCCTGTTTGAGCATGGTCTCGGGACTTGTTGCAACGGTGGGGGCTGCTGCGGGGGTGACTTTATTGAGTTCCCGATAATCAATGGTCAAACGCCATGATCCGTCGGGTTTCCTTACTGGCCAAATCCTTACTGGCATTATTAGTTGAGGCTACCGATCTTAGGACGCCCTGCTCTAATAAGCTTTCTATGACCTTTAGGATTTCTCCCTCTGCTTCTAGGGGGAATCCGTACTGTTTTGGGGTCTTGGGTCCGGTCCGGTTATTTGTACGGAACCAGTCATCCATCCACAGTCGTGTTTGTGGGTTGCGAATGCTGCCCTGTTCTTTTGCAGGACTGCCCTAACGTGTCGGTCCGTGCTGAGTGTGGTGGGGTTGAACCAAAACTCACCTACTGCGCTAATTTTGTTCATATAATCCCCTATATTGAGTGTTGCGGGGGCTCTAGCGGATTTCGCCATCTTCCAGACACACTGGTTGACTGGATCGAAAGAGAGGTGGTGAGAATTCATGAAGTCTATCCCCAAAATGTGCTCTGCTGTTGGGGGCAGGTCGACTAACACTACGGGGTGTTTTGTATTAATAGTTCCGATCTGGATGGGTACAGGGGTTGTGATATGTCCCTGGTGTGAGTGGCCTGTGAAGCCGCTGAGGGTGATAGTGGCTGTGGTGGGCCACGTGTTCTTACCAAGGGTGGAGGAATTTAAGGTTGTGCGGGACCCTCCTGTGTCCCAGAGAAGCTCGATCGGCTGTCCCCTAACCTTTGCTGCGACTACGGGTCGTCCTGACATATCCCAAAGGGTATCGCAGACCCAGCTGGGGGAGCCTGTACACCGTCAGTCCGTTCCGGTCAAGTCTGTCTGATCCGACTGGGCGCTAACGCTATGTATGGGCTCTGCCTTTTTCTTATTGAGAGTGCCTGTCTGTTGGGCTTTTTGGGTTTTTTTTAGGGGCCTTGCATTCTTTGGCAAAATGTCCCAACTGTCCGCAATTGTAGCATTCTTGCGGTTTTGCTGGGGGGCTGCTCTTTCCCTTGTTTACCCAGGCGGGGTTGTGAAGAGTGGTTCTTACTGCCTGCACGTCTGCGGCGGCTTGGTTTTCCTCAGGGGTTCTAGCTGCGGGTTTACCGTGAGCCGCTTGTTCCCAAATGTGGGACAATCTTTTGACCACCCACTTCTCATTATGAGCCTCCTCCGAGGGGTCAGAATTACTACAGGCATTCTGTCCTGCTTCCGTGGCATGGGAGGTAAGGGTGCGGGTCCATTTGGCCATATTGTCTGCGGACAAATGGGCACGGTCTAAACTTCCGAAAACGGCTTCAAAGTGAATCCACAAGCGTCCTGCGAACGCTGTGGGGTGTTCAGACTTTTTCTGTCTGCACTTATTTAGACCGTCTACGGGGTCGCCCCGGTTGTACCCGATCGCATCCAGGATCGCGGTATGCATTTTTGCAAGGGTGCCTCCTCCTACATTGTGGGTCGGGAAGGGCTGCTGCGACCGATGGGTCTAAGCTGAGGACCGTGAGCTTTATCTGCTCTTTCTCATCCAGGCCGTACATGGTGGCCTGGTGTTTGACGGTGGCAAAGAAATGGCGTGGGTCTGAAGCGGGAAGGAACGGTGCGATTTTAGCACACGCGTCCCGTAATTGGGTCACTGTGAGGGGGGTGGAATATAAGACTTCCGCCTCGTTTGCTGTGGCGGTGCGGTGGGTTGTTACAGGGTTCATGGGAGCCTGTATTCCCTGCTGTGTGGGGGGTGGGGGTGCTCTCCTCCTTTGGGGTTTTCCCTGCGCACATGCTCCCTGAACATATCTCTGTGCTGTCTCTTGCAGCATTCTCATTGCCATCGGCTTGCACGCTTTCGCTAAGCTTTTCTTATGGATTTCACTCATGTTCTCCCACCAAGTATGCCCTATACTTCCGGGACCTGAGTCGTCATTATTACAGAAACCGCTCCACACGGGCCATCCTTTGCCCTGGAGAAATTTCCGAATTTCCACTTCCCAAATGGGACACTGTCCCACTCTACTGCTGCTAGTCGCTGCGACCGCAAATTCCTCGGGGTTCAAGAGGCGTTGCATTGCCTGCATGGCCATCTCTCTTATCTGCTCGCTACGTTCAAATTTGGAACAGGGGGCTAAGGTGGTGTCGTAGATGCAGGTACGGCTTGCGCTAATTTCCGAAAATACAGACTTCCGACAGTTTTGACGCAACAAAATCTATCAGTTTTACCTTATAACCCTGTTAGTTACGCATGCATACACACACTTCCGAATTGTGAATTATTAACCGGAACCGCTTGAACACTTGTGGGGTTTGTTTTGTTTTTGTTTCCGATTGGATTCTATTCAAATTGTTGGGGTTCTCCCGGAGTGGTTTTCCACTTCTATGTCGGGTCCCACCAGAGTCGCCAATTATGTTGCTCTTATTAGCCTTAGCTTATTACCTCTGATTATGTCACCTTTGCTCATGAGTCGCCAGGTATCTTTCTGATACCGCCACGTGGTTCAAGCTCGAGTTATGATTAATAAGTCAGCACACCGCTTAGTAAGATTGAAATCAACGGTCATTTATTATATATAACAAGTAATGCTTACACAATAATGCTACTCTCTATATAGAAACCTACCACTACTGGCCAATACTTAACTTTAGGAAGGGCCCACCAGGTCAGGGAAACGAATGGCTTATCGAATCGGGTCTGGCCCGCGGGATTCAAAAGGCTGATACGGGTCGATGGCTAGGAGTCACTATCGGGTAGCGATCGCTGGAGTCAAACTTACGCTTTCTGGTCGATGTTCTTGCAAAGGTCACGAGCAGGCGAAGGGAGAGGGAGAGCAATCTGAACTTGGCCCCTCACTTTATAGGGTCCCGGGGCTTCCCGCCTCTCGGGGCGGCCCTTGACCCCGAGTCCCAAGTGATTGGACTTGTTCCCAATCACTGGGTTCGATATATCCAATAACGGGGCGATTCCTCGATCGGGGGGTGGTCGCTCACCTGTCTTTGTTTCGGCCACTGCAGGCGCCGACAGGTCTGGCCCGGCATTCAATTGCTAATATGTTGCAATTGTTCCCGGGGATAGCCGATTTAACTGCAGATGTCTGGGTTGATGTGCTGCTAATGGTCTTGAGTATCGATCTGGGCCGACTTCCCCAGAGCCAAATACTCTATTCTGTCTGCAGCTGTCCGTTTGTGTCCTGTTGGCTGCTTTTCCCATCAGCCTTTTCGGTTAGCCATTTTAAATCGGGTTTTGGCCAAATTAATTGGGAATCAGCCATTTTAGGTGGCTACAGCCCCCGGCGATTCTCCGACTTGGCGGGCGGTCGGAGAATCCCGTCCCAGATTCCTGGGAAACATCCTGCCAAACAGAAAATACTCCCTTTATTATTATTATGCATAATATCTGTCCCCCTCCACGGCAACCTATCAACCCCTATCACAAAGGTGCCTCCAATTTATGCATGTACACTTGTGGAAATGCCAGAAAGACAACCAAAGCCACACACTCATCCAACTTTGCAGTGTCCTAATTTAAAGAAATTCAATTAGATTAGCCAGACTTCAATCGATGCTGACTCTCTTCAATCAGCTCACACTCATTGGAACTACTCAATCACTCTATACCTAATGAAGGACACTATTATCTGTGTTAAATGTTAGACAAACAGATCTGTAGTTGGTTTCTACTTCCTTCCTTATGTAAGTTTGCATTTGCAGAGTTCTTAGTCAAAGGCTCAACTTTAAAACTTAAGAGTTTTGACTGCATCAACTTTTTCAACTTCCGCACCTTTTCATACCCATGGGAGGAAGCCATTTGGGCCCCGGGATTTATCCATCTTTAATCCCAATGATTTTCTTTATTACTTTTTGACTTGTGTTAAATCCAAGTGTAATCTATTTCTCTGATCTCATCGAAAGTGAGCTAACAAAGGATGCTATGAATTTGCATTAAGTTATAAAGTTTGATTATACTTTACACGTTCTGCTTGCTTGATGCTAATACAGCATTGTTATCCACTAGGACTAAGCTCATGGGATGACATTGATAAACTCAAAGCATTTCCTAAACTGGAAGAAGTGAGACTTCTAGGAATTCCCTTGCTGCAGAGTTACTCTGAGGAGGAACGACGCAAGCTTATCATAGCTAGGTAAGCAGAATCTTCTGATCAGTCCTGAGCTTTTACATCGAACCAGGTCAAAAAGTTTCATCTGAGCCTATGGGTGGGAGAGGGTTTATTTTGTAAATTGTGTGTGACTGCATAGTGTATTCTGTTGGTGGTTGTGGATGATTGGGTTGCAAGTGTGGAGGTTTGGGTGGAAGGCCTGTGTATATTTATTTTTGAGATTACTGGTATCCATTCTTGAACAGACATCTTTTTCATTATTTGATGCCTAATAAATTAATTAAATTACAATGGTTTCTTGGTTTTCTGTCTAATTTGCCAGTTTCCATAGTGTGCAGTTAAGTTATTCAAAATCACTGTTTTGTTCTAAATTGGAGCTTAACAGATAATTCCCAAGTTTATAATTGTCTCCCCATTCCAACATTCCATTTGCTCATTCCTGTTATGATCTTAAACGTATAAATTCTGCCCTTCCCTCCGTAAACCATCTAAATGTCATATCAGTTATCTATCTGACAGGGCAATGCCCCATTGATATCCATATAAATATCCATCTGACTGGGCAATGCCCCATCGATATCCATATAAATATCAATCTGACTGGGCAATGCCCCATCGATATCCATATAATTATCTATCTGACTGGGCAATGCCCCATCGATATCCATATAATTATCTATCTGACTGGGCAATGCCCCATCGATATCCATGTAATTATCTATCTGACTGGGCAATGCCCCATCGATATCCATGTAATTATCTATCTGACTGGGCAATGCCCCATAGATATCCATGTAATTATCTATCTGACTGGGCAATGCCCCATCAATATCCATGTAATTATCTATCTGACTGGGCAATGCCCCATCGATATCCATATAATTATCCATCTGACTGGGCAATGCCCCATAGATATCCATGTAATTATCTATCTGACTGGGCAATGCCCCATCAATATCCATGTAATTATCTATCTGACTGGGCAATGCCCCATCAATATCCATATAATTATCTATCTGACTGGGCAATGCCCCATCAATATCCATGTAATTATCTATCTGACTGGGCAATGCCCCATCGATATCCATGTAATTATCTATCTGTCTGGGCAATGCCCCATCAATATCCATGTAATTATCTATCTGACTGGGCAATGCCCCATCGATATCCATATAATTATCTATCTGACTGGGCAATGCCCCATCAATATCCATGTAATTATCTATCTGACTGGGCAATGCCCCATCAATATCCATGTAATTATCTATCTGACTGGGCAATGCCCCATCGATATCCATGTAATTATCTATCTGTCTGGGCAATGCCCCATCAATATCCATGTAATTATCTATCTGACTGGGCAATGCCCCATCGATATCCATATAATTATCTATCTGACTGGGCAATGCCCCATCAATATCCATGTAATTATCTATCTGACTGGGCAATGCCCCATCAATATCCATGTAATTATCTATCTGACTGGGCAATGCCCCATCGATATCCATATAATTTGGCCTTTGGATTTCGGCGGGAGCGATGCGCAGGGGCCTTCTGAGAGGTGAGTGTTTGCTTTAAAATCACTTACCTTTGCAGGAGCAGCCCCTTGGATGTCGGCGGGAGCGGTGCGCAAGGGCCGCCTTTGGAGTATTGCGTACAGTTCTTTACGCAAAGAGTGGTGAGACTGTTTTTTGTGCGGGAGCCGGAAGTTTCACCCGGCGCCACTGCTAGCTCCCCACCGGTCCCAGATTCGGTGAGGGGTCGGCGCTGATTTTTTCATCATAGACCTACCACAAATTCTCCGTTTGAGCCGGCACTTAGCCACTGAAACAGAGAATCCAACCTGTTATTTTTAAGATGCATCTTAAAGGAGAGAGAGAGATAGAAAAGCCAAGAGTGAGAAGTTCAGGAAGAAATTTCAGAGTTTCGGGCATAGCTAGATGAAGGCAGGGCCAGCAATGGTATCGTCATTAAAATCGGGTATGCAGAGATCTTGGAGAGTTGCAGTGTGTGAGGGGTTTAGAGAGTGGAAGGAGGCCATGGAAAATAAGCATGAGAATTTTGAAATTGAAGCACTAGAAAACAAAGAGCAATGTAGATCAGTGAGTACAGCTGATGGGTGAATGGAGCTTGATGCGGGATAGGACATGAGCAGCTGATGGTGAGGGGCTGTTTAGCACAGGGCTAAGTCGCTGGCTTTGAAGGCAGACCAAGGCAGGCCAGCAGCACGGTTCAATTCCCATAACAGCCTCCCCGAACAGGCGCCGGAATGTGGCGACTAGGGGCTTTTCACAGTAACTTCATTTGAAGCCTACTTGTGACAATAAGTGATTTTCATTTCATTTTCATGGAGCTTGATGCGGGATAGGACATGAGCAGGTGATGGGTGAATGGAGCTTGATGCGGGATAGGACATGAGCAGGTGATGGGTGAATTGAGCTTGATGCGGGATAGGACATGAGCAGGTGATGGGTGAATTGAGCTTGATGCGGGATAGGACATGAGCAGCTGATGGGTGAATGGAGCTTGATGCGGGATAGGACATGAGCAGCTGATGGGTGAATGGAGCTTGATGCGGGATAGGACATGAGCAGCAGAGTTTTGGATCAGCTCAAGTTGATGAAACTTGTAGCAAAAAATTCCAAAATCTAGACAACCTCATGCAATGAAATTTTTCTAATCACCACATTAATTATTGATTATATTCAAATTTTTACTTTCATTATTGTCTTGAAGACTTTCTTTATTATTCTTAAGTGGGTGAAGAAATCGGAAAACCTATCTGCCACACTACTGTTCTTTGCTGCACTCGCCTGGAACAGAAAACTGTGTTTTTACACCTTGATCAAGGGGTCACTTGTTTGATTTTGTTAGATTGTTAATTCATCAAAAATAAACTTATGTCTTCTCTTGCTGGCAGACTTTCATTTCATTACATTTCTCTAACCAGGTTGCCATCTGTTACACTGTTAAATGGCAGTAAAGTTGCAGGAGAGAGGATAGATGCTGAACGATATTTCATACGTTACCACATAAATCACCCAGATGAAGAATTACCAGACAGGCAAGTGATTCCTCTTCAAAATTCTCAACCCCCACTGACCCTGCACACCCCCCCCCCCCCCACCTCTCTAAATTCTTATCATTATTTCCCTCACTGCACCTTTTCCAGAATATTTTGTCCCACCTGCATTCTGTTCCCGCTTTCCTCCTTAGTGTATACCATCATCCTTTCAATCATTGACACGTCTTTCTGTACAGGGACACTATAGAATCATCCGTTTTTTAAAAGGTATGCTTCGGGTTGCACTGTGGATTGGATAGAATTTCAGCCATGGCCAGCTTTAAGTTTGTTTATGTTGAATCCTTGTGAGTCTTTGCAGTTTTCAGATTTAATTCCTTTTGTCTTTTTTCTCTCCCAAACCTTTGTCCCAAGATCCAAACATTGGTACTAATCCAGGCATTTCTAGAACACCAAAACAAACAAATTTCATCCATATTGAGAGGCAAAATGATAAAAATAGAAGGACAAAAGAAAATTCTTTGAGAATGCTGCCAATGTCAACTATGGGAGCTGCTGTTCCCAGATAATATAACCAATATCTTGACATGACCTTCTGCCAACTGCTTCAAACATTGTAAAATGTAAAATCTCATTCACAATCTCGGAATATGATAATTATGTAAACTGTTTATTGAAAAAGCAGGAAATCATTGTCTGTTGTACATGTTGTACATGTAAAGAGAAACTATTGTGCAGGGCAAAATTGAGAAATGGGAAGGCATTACCAGAAGAAAGACAAGCACACTGAATTGGGGTTTGTGAAGTTGAATGTATGCATCTATTAATAGCTGTGCATTACCAAGAAGAGTGTGCCTCCCACCAGGTTAACAACTGCTGACTTGTTACATATTCCTCTCCAGAATTTCTTGCTTGCTATCGGCACCATCATTAAATGTATTAACACTGGGTGCTGACAGAAACCTAATATTTAAATTACTTTTACCTTTCACTGAATCTTCTTATCTGGCTATGCTAGTTACCAACTCCATCCTCCCGTTAACAATCTGAGATTATGCCTGTCTGATCACAACCTTAATGTCACATTTAATCTTGAGAAGTTTTTGACCTCCTGTCCATACCATACCTGACAATACCTGTTTCCACTTCCAGGACATTGCCCGACTTAGAACATAGGAAAATACAGCACAGAACAGGCCCTTCGGCCCACGATGTTGTGCCGAACCTTTGTCCTAGATTAATCATGGATTATCACAGAATTTACAGTGCAGAAGGAGGCCATTCAGCCCTTTGAGTCTGCACCGGCTCCTGAGAAAGAGCACCCTACCCAAGGTCAACACCTCCACCCTATCCCTACAACCCAGCAACCCCACCCAACACTAAGGGCAATTTTGGACACTAAGGGCAATCACCTGTCATAGCCTATCTGCTGCTGAAGCCCTGATTCTTGCCTTCATTCAGACTATTATTCCAATGCACTCCTGACTGGTCTCCCATATTCTACCATCCCTTAACTTAAGGTCATCAAAAACTCCGCTGTCTGTGTCTTAACCCACAGAAAATCAATTTTCCTATCACCTCTGTGTTCATTGACCTACATTAACTGCCAAATGATGTTTTGATTTAAAGATTCTCCTCCTTGTTTTCTAATCTCTCCATGGCCTTTCCCAGCCTCTCCCTCCTGCCTCTCAAACCCCAAGGTACCTGTGTTAATCTAATTCTGTTTTTTTGAGTAACCTGCTTTTAATTGCCCCACCATGGTGGCCATGCCTTCAGTTACCTGGGCCCTAAGCACTGGCAATGTTTCTCTACAAATCACCACCTCTCTGTCTCACCTTTTTTCTTTAAGGCACTCCTTAAAACCCACCTCTTTGCCCAAGCTTTTGGTCATCTTATCTTATATCTTATGTGACTCGGTGTCCTACTTTGTTTATGCTGCACTTGTAAAGTGCCTTAGGATGTTTCATTATGCTGAAGGTACCATATAAATATAAGTTTTTGTTGTTATGTCCCTAATCCCAACGGCAACGATGTGGCTATCATCATTTCAAGTCACCTTAGTTATTCCATTCATCTAATTTAAATTCTATATTGCTTACTGCTTGCAAAGTCCTGTGATATAAGAACATAAGAACGAGGAGCAGGAGTCGGCCATCTGGCCCCTCGAGCCTGCTCCGCCATGAACATAGAGGGCCGAAGAGCCTGTTCTGTGCTGTACTGTTCTATGTTCTATGGCTGATCTTTTGTGGACTCGGCTCCACTTTCCGGCCCGAACACCATAACCCTTAATCCCTTTATTCTTCAAAAAAATATCTTTCTTTATCTTAAAAACATTTAATGAAGGAGCCTCAACTGCGTCACTGGGCAAGGAATTCCATAGATTCACAACCCTTTGGGCGAAGAAGTTCCTCCTCAGCTCCGTCCTAAGTCTCCTTCCCCTTATTTTGAGGCTATGCCCCCTAGTTCTGCTTTAACCCGCCAGTGGAAACAACCTGCCCGCATCTATCCTATCTATTCCCTTCATATAGGAAGGAGGTGATTGCACTGGAGGAGGTGCAGAGGAGATTCACCAGGATGTTTCCTGGGATGGAGCATCTGAGCTATAAGGAGAGACTGGATAGACTGGGATTGTTTTCTTTCGAGGGGAAATATGATTGAGGTGTCTAAGATTATGAGGGGTGTGAACAGGGTAAACATAGACAATTTGGTAGTGTGGGCAGAGAGGTGGCAGATGAAGTTCAATGCAGAGAAGTGTGAGGTGATGCATTTTGATAGGAAGAACATGGGGAGACAACATAAAAGAAGGTAAAATTCTAAAAGAGATGCAGGAGCAGGGGGACCTGGGTGTAGCTGTGCAAAGATCATTGAAGGTAGCAGGACAGGTGGAGAGAGCAGTTAATAAAACAGATAGTATCTGGGCTTTATTAATGGGGCATAGAGTACAAGAGCAAGGAGGTGCAGAAGAGGTTTACAAGAATGGTTCTAGGGATGATAAGCTTCAGTAATGAGGATAGATTGGAGAGGTTGGGAGTGTTCTTGGCTGAGAGGAGATTTGATAGAGATATTCAGAATCACGAGGAGGTTGGACCGGGTAGTTATGGAGAAACTGATCCCCCTCGTAAAAGGATCCAGAACGAAAGGGCACAGATTTAAGGTGATTTGCAAAAGAAGCAAATGTGATGTGAGGAAAACCTGTTCACACAATGAGTGGTTCAGGTTTGGATCGCGCAGCCTGGAAGTGTGGTGGAAGCAAGTTTAAACGAGGCATTCAAGAGGGTATTAGATGATTATTTGAATAGAAACAATGTGCAGAAGTACAGGGAAATGGCACCAACCATAATGCTCGTTTGGAGAGTCGATGCAGACATGTTGGATGAAATGGCCTACTCCTGTACCGGGGCAATTCTGTGATTACATTAATAAATCAGACTGAGGCAGATGGTGAATGATGGTGCTAATTTAGATCAAACTCACAAAGAACTGTATAACTTGACAGTAACAACTGATTCTTGTGTAAAAGCAAATTACTGCGGATGCTGGAATCTGAAACAAAACAGAAAACGCTGGACAATCTCAGCAGGTCTGACAGTGTCTGATTCTTGTACTTGGGTAACCACCATCTCTCAATAATTTCTAGCTTAAGCCCAGGAAAATAAATATTTTATAAAAAGTAACAGTTTTTTAATATGGTGCAAACATTTCCAAATCTTCGAAGTCTGTGCCTTATTTGCCTTGTCATTGAGTAGAATTGCACTGTAATTGGCTGAAGTAATGTATCCTGACTTTGCAGCTACTGACTGTTAGTAAACTGCACAAAGGAACAATTCATTGTCAAATACGAATGTCAATCAGCATGTCATCATCTTCTGACATTTAACCTTAGGAATGTGACTCCGTTTTTCTTGGTCCTTGACAGTAAATGTATGTTAAATGGTGTGTAACTATTGGTAGGATCCCTGCTCTTTGTGAAAGCTGCTTTATTAAACTTTTGATAGCTGTTGATATGTTTCGGCTAGGATTTTTTGTGAAAAGAAGTAAAAGATTTTGACTAATTAGGGGACCAAGATGCGTCAATGATGCAAAACAAAATTGTGACACGTAATTAATGACTAGTGTTATTTAAGCAAAGATAACAGGAGTTGAATTTTGTGCAAACTGGAGGCTGAGCAGAGTCTGCACTCTATCAGAAAGCCAGGCTGTGGGGGCACACGAAGAAAACATTTTCCTTTGCATTTTTGCTGCTGCTAGCTCTTCTGGGTCTTTCTATTGTCCATACATTTCCCTGCCCGTTGCAATTATTTTTCATTTTAAAGGTACTTATTAGCCTATTTTCAAATTTACTGAAAATATGGAAATGTTTAACAGGCCAGGCAGCCGCTGAAGACAGTAAGTTAATGGGCCAAAACCTCCCAGGTAGCGGATTTGGGGGAGTGCCCCAAACATGTGCTGGGGAATTCCTCTTCGAACTTCCCAGGTAAGCATTTGCACAGCAATTGTTTTGACGCGCTAACTTCCCCTGATTTTAAATCACAAACTTCAGATTGTTGTGCCAGAGTTACAATAAAAAACCTCTTCTAACGCCTGCATAAATATCGTAGACTCAGAGCAAACCCTGTGCAGGCTTCCCTGACCCCCCCCCCCCAACACAGTGAACTGCCCCAACCCCCCCCCCCCCCAACCCAGTAGACTCCCCCTCCCCTGCCCAACCCAGTGGATTCCCCCAACCCTCCATGGGACTTCCCCATCCCCAACCCATGAGGCTGAATCTCATCCCTGACACATCCTCGCTGGACCCCACCCCCCAACCCGATTCACATCCCATCCCCAGAGCCCCTGCCCCCTCCTCATTGTCTGACCCCTCCCTGATATCCAGCAGACACACCAGTAACCTCCGACCCACCACCTCTTTCCTCCCCGGCCCTCCATCCACCTCCCAACAGCCGATCTCCGATCACTCAACCAAACCAAATTCCATCCACGTACCGAGGGCGCTTACCTTCTCCCTGGCACGTCAATTTAACTGGGCCTTTGTAAACCTACCTGCTTTACAGCAGCTGGGGGCAATAAAAGGGGACATGACCTCCCTGAATCAGAAGCTGCTGAACAACACTGGGACCTGCGGGAACCCTTTCAATGCAGGCCTCAACCAACTCTGACCATCAGAGATTGCAGGTAAATGCGCTTTAAAGTCCTTTATTTCCAGCAGGCCATCGCTTTGTAGCTGGAGGTTATGGTCCAATGTTTCAGGTCAATAATCTTTCAGCAGAAATGTAAAATATTTGAGATTTAACATGTTTTGTGGAAGTAGAGAGAGGGGCAAGATCTGAGATATTGGAGGAGAGATTAGTTGACAGAATTGATGATGGTGCAAATCAAAGGAAATGGTAATGGAAATAAAACAATAAAAGATAGATTTAGAACATAGAACATAGAAAAATACAGCACAGAACAGACCCTTCGGCCCACGATGTTGTGCCGAACCTTTGTCCTAGATTAATCATAGATTATCATAGAATTTACAGTGCAGAAGGAGGCCTTTCGGCCCATTGAGTCTGCACCAGCTCTTGGAAAGAGCACCCTACCCAAGGTCAACACTCTCACCCAACACTAAGGGCAATTTTGGACACTAAGGGCAATTTATCATGGCCAATCCACCTAACCTGCACATCTTTGGACTGTGGGAGGAAACCGGAGCACCCGGAGGAAACCCACGCAGACACGGGGAGGATGTGCAGACTCCGCACAGACAGTGACCCAAGCCAGAATCGAACCTGGGACCCTGGAGCTGTGAAGCAATTGTGCTATCCACAATGCTACCGTGCTGCCCTTAAGAACAAATTTCTTTTTAAAAATAATTTTTATTAAAGGTTTTCATAAAATATCAATAACAAAATGAGAAAGAAAAAAGAACCCAACAGGGTTAAGTACAAAACACAATCTAAAAAAGCAACCCCCCAAACCCCTCCCCCCCCCCGGTACATAAATCATAAATTAACATTAACACCCCGACTTAACACAACAGGTGTATACACCCCCTCAGACCCTCCAGTGTAAATAACATAAACAAAAATAAAGTAACCCCCCCCCCCCCAAGCTGCTGCTGCCATTGACCAATGTCTATCGTTCTGCCAGAAAGTCTAAGAACGGTTGCCACCGCCTAAAGAACCCTTGTACGACCCTCTCAAGGCGAATTTCACCCTCTCCAATTTAATGAACCCTGCCATATCGTTGATCCAGGATTCCAAGCTTGGGGGCCTCGCATCTTTCCACTGAAGGAGAATCCTTTGCCGGGCTACCAGGACGCAAAGGCCAGAATTCCGGCCTCTTTCGCCTCCTGCACTCCCGGCTCCTCTGCCACCCCAAATATTGTGAGCCCCCAGCCCAGTTTGACCCTGGATCCTACCACCCTCGACACCGTCCTCGCTACGCCCATCCAAAATTCCTCCAGTGCTGGGCATGCCCAGAACATATGGGTGTGATTTGCTGGACTCCCTGAGCACCTAACACACCTGTCCTCACCCCCAAAGAACCAGCTCATCCTTGTCCCGGTCATGTGTGCCCTGTGCAGCACCTTAAACTGTATGAGGCTGAGCCCTCCCTAGGGCATCTGCCCACGTCCCCTCTTCGATCTCCTCTCCCAACTCCTCCTCCCACTTACCTTTCAAACCTTTCAACTCCACCACCGAGGCCTCCTCCTCCTGCATCACCTGGTAAGTTTCCGAGATCTTCCACACTCTCCCCCCCCCCCCCCCCCCCCCCCCCCCCGCCCCCCGAGAGCACCCTGTCCTGTACTGTGTGTGGCAGTAGCCGTGGGAATTCCGGCACCTGCCGTCTGGCAAACGCCCTTACCTGTAAGTACCTGAAGGTGTTCCCCGGGGGGAGCCCGTACTTCTCCTCCAGCTCACCCAAGCTCGCGAACTTCCCGTCCACAAACAGGTCCCCCAACTCTCGTATCCCTGTCCTGTGCCACCCCGAAAACCCTCCACCTGTTCTTCCTGGGGCGAACCGGTGGTTCCCCCATAATGGGGTCCACGCCGAGGCCCCAACTTCCCCCCTATGCCGCCTCCACTGCCCCCAAATTTTGAGGGCCGCCACCACCGCCGGGCTCGTGGTATACCTCTTTGGAGGGAGCGGCAGTGGCGCCGTTGCCAGCGCCCCCAGACTCTTACCCACACAGGACGCCATCTCCAGCCTCTTCCATGAAGCCCCCTCCCCCTCCATCACCCACTTGCGCACCATCGTCGCATTGTCGGCCCAGTAGTACCCACAGAGGTTGGGCAGCGCCAGGCCCCCCCCTATCTCTACTCTGCTCCAGGAACACCCTTCGCACCCTCTGAGTCCCTCGTGCCCACACAAACCCCATTATACTCCTGTTAACCCGCTTGAAAAAAGCCTACGGGATAAACACGGGGAGGCACTGGAACAGGAACAAAATCCTTGGGAGCACCGTCATTTTGATTGACTGCACCCTACCCGCCAAGGACAGCGGCAACGCATCCCACCTCTTGAACTCCTCCATTTGCTCCACCAGCCTTGTAAAGTTAAGCCTATGCAGGGCCCCCCAGCTCCTGGCCACCTGGACCCCCAAATATCTGAAGCTCCTCTCTGCCCTTTTTAGTGGGAGCTCACCAATCTCCCTCTCCTGGTCCCCTAGCTGAACTACGAACAGCTCGCTCTTCCCCATATTGAGCTTGTACCCCGAAAAGTCCCCGAATTCCCTAAGGATCCTCATTACCTCTGGCATTCCTCCCACCGGGTCCGCCACATACAGCAGCAGGTCGTCCGCATAAAGCGACACCCTATGCTCCTCCCCACCCCGCACCAACCCCCTCCAGTTCCTCGACTCTCTCAGTGCCATAGCCAGGGGTTCAATCGCCAGTGCAAAGAGCAGGGGGGACAGGGAACAACCCTGTCTCGTCCCTCGGTGCAACCAAAAGTACTCGGACCTCCTCCTATTTGTGGCCACACTCGCCATCGGGACCTCATACAACAGCCTAACCCACTTGACAAACCCCTCCCCAAACCCGAACCTCTTCAGCACCTCCCGCAAGTACCTCCACTCTACCCTATCGAAGGCTTTCTCAGCGTCCATCGCCACCACTATCTCTGCCTGCCCCTCCCTCGCCGGCATCATGATAACGTTCAAAAGCCTCCGCACATTCGCGTTCAACTGTCTCCCCTTCACAAACCCCGTCTGGTCTTCATGGATGATCTGCGGCACACAATCCTCGTGGCTAAGACCTTCGCCAGCACCTTGGCATCTACATTTAGCAAGGAAATCGGTCTGCAAGACCCACATTGCAGGGGATCCTTGTCCCGCTTCAGAATCAAGGAGATCAATGCCCGGGACATCGTCGGGGGTAAAGCGCCCCCGCTCCCTTGCCTCATTGAAGGTCCTAACTAACAGCGGGCCTACCAGGTCCATATATTTTTTATAGAACTCAACCGGGAAACCGTCCGGCCCCGGTGCCTTCCCCGCCTGCATGCTCCCTATCCCTTTGATCAGCTCCTCCAGCCCAATCTGGGCCCCCAGTCCCGCCACCAGTCCCTCTTCCACCTTTGGAAACCTCAATTGGTCCAGGAAACGGCCCATCCCTCCCTCCTCCCGTGGGGGCTCGGATCGGTACAATTCCTCGTAGAAGTCCCTGAAGACCCCATTGATGCCAACCCCACTCCGCACCATGCTCCCTCCCCTGTTCTTAACTCCCCCGATCTCCCTAGCTGCGTCCCGCTTCCGAAGCTGATGCGCCAGCATCTGGCTTGCCTTTTCCCCATACTCGTAGACCGCCCCCTGGGCCTTCCTCCACTGCACCTCCGTCTTCCTGGTGTTCACCAGGTCGAATTCGGCCTGGAGGCTGCGCCTCTTCCTCAACAATCCTTCCTCAGGCTCTTCCGCATACCTCCTGTCTACCCTCACCATCTCCCCCACCAACCTCTCCCTCTCCCCCTGCTCCTAACCCTAACCCTGCCCCAGCTCCGCTTCTTGTGGGCCCTAATGGAGATCAGCTCTCCCCTCACCACCGCCTTCAGTGTCTCCCATACCATCCCCACTCGGATCTCCCCATTGTCGTTGGTCTCCAAGTACCTCTCTATGCTTCCTCGGACCCGCTCGCTCACCTCCTCGTCCGCCAACAGCCCCACCTCCAAGCGCCACAGCGGGCGCTGGTCCCTCTCCTCCCCCATCTCCAAGTCCACCCAATGCAGGGCGTGGTCCGAAATGGCTATTGCCGAATACTCGGTATCCTCTACTCTCGCTATCAGCGCTCTACTCAAAATGAAAAAGTCGATTCGAGAATAAGCCTTATGGACATGTGAGAAGAATGAAAATGCCCTAGCCCCCGGCCTTGCAAATCTCCAAGGGTCCACCCCTCCCATTTGGTCCATAAATCCCCTCAGCACTCTAGCCTCCGCCGGCTTCCTACCCGTCCTAGACCTGGAGCGATCCAGTGCCGGATCCAACACCGTGTTCAAGTCTCCCCCCATTATCAGGCCCCCCACTTTCCAAGTCTGGGATCCGACCCAACATACGCCGCATAAAACCCGCATCGACCCAGTTCGGAGCATACACATTGACCAGTACCACCCTCTCTCCCTGCAACTTACCACTTACCATTACGTACCTACCGCCATTATCTGCCACAATGCTCGACGCCTCGAATGACACCTTCTTTCCCACCAAGATCGCCACCTCTTGATTTTTGGCATCTAGCCCCGAGTGAAACACCTGACCTACCACCCTTTCCTCAGTCTTACCTGGTCTGCCACCTTCAGGTGTGTCTCCTGGAGCATAACCACATCCGCCTTGAGCCCCTTCAGGTGCGCGAACACGCGGGCCCACTTAACCGGCCCATTCAGTCCCCTTACATTCCAGGTTATCAGCCGGATCAGGGGGCTACCCGCCCCCCTCCCCCACCGACTAGCCATGACCCCTCCTCAGCCAGCCACGCGCCCGCACCCCACACCCGGCCCGTTCCCCACAGCGGCATACCCCCGTCTCGACCCCCCCCCCCCACTCGCTCCAGCTCCTCCTTGACCTTAGCTGCAGCAACTCGATTCCCCCCCCCCCCCCCCCTCCCCCCTCCACCCCGGCTAGGACGCATCCTAGCTGGTTTACTCCCCCCATTGCACTTCCACAAGTCAGCTGACTCCTGCTGACCCCGGCCACTCTCGACTCCTCCCATTGTGTGGCACACCCTCCTCTCCCGCTCCCCATCCACAGGCTCTCCCTCTCCCCCCTCTGCTCTAAGCGCGGGAAACAATCCACGCTTCCCCGCCCCGGCCCGGTCCCCCCCAGTCTTCGGCGCGGGAAAAAAGCCCGCGCTCTCCACCTACCAGGCCCCGCCACCAACCAAAACAGTGCCCAACCCACCCCATCCACCCTCCCCAACCCGAAAGAGAAAAACACAGAGAAAAAGAAACCCAAAACAATGCAAAAGCACCCCCCCCCCCCCCCCACCAAACACAAAATAGGCATAACATATCCACCGCAGTCCCCAATCGCCCATCCCGACCCTCAGTCTGTGTCCAGCTTCTCGGCCTGAACAAAGGCCCACGCCTCCTCCGGAGACTCAAAATAATGGTGCCGGTCCTTGTAGGTAACCCACAGTCGCGCTGGCTGCAACATGCCAAACTTCACCCCCTTCCTGTGCAGCACCGCCTTCGCTCGATTGTACCCGGCCCTCCTCTTCGCCACCTCCGCACTCCAGTCCTGATATATCCAAACCTCCGCGTTCTCCCACATGCTGCTCCTCTCCTTCTTGGCCCACCTGAGCACACACTCCCGATCGACGAACCGATGGAACCGCACCAGCACCGCCCGCGGAGGCTCGTTAGCCTTGGGCCTCCTCGCCAACACTCTATGGGCCCCTTCCAGCTCCAGGGGTCCCTGGAAGGACCCCGCTCCCATCAGCGAGTTTAACATGGTGACCACATAGGCCCCCACGTCCGGCCCCTCCAGCCCTTCCGGGAGGCCCAGAATCCGCAGATTCTTCCGCCTCGACCGACTCTCCATCTCCTCGAACCGCTCCTGCCATTTCTTGTGGAGCGCCTCGTGCGCCTCCACCTTTATCACCAGGCCGAAGATCTCGTCCTCATTGTCAGAGATCTTTTGTTGAGCCTCTCGGATCGCCAGCCCCCTGGGCCGTCTGTGTCTCCAGCAGCTTATCAATAGAAGCCTTCATCGGCTCTAGCAGGTCCGTTTTAATCTCTCTGAGGCAGCGCTGGATACCCTCCTGTTGCTCCTCCGCCCACTGCCTCCACGCTGCCTGGTCTCCGCCCGCCGCCATTTTGTCCTTCCCTCCCTTCTTCGGGTCCACCGCCACCTTTTTTTGTCGCCCCGCTCCTAGTTAAAGCCATATACTGACGGAGAGCTATTATTAACTCCTTCCCACACAGGGAAACATCGAAAAAGTGCCCTTGGGGGCCCTGAAAAGAGCCCAAAAGTCCGTTTTTGCGGGAGCCGCCGAATGTGCGAATTAGCTCCGCATAGCCGCAACCGGAAGTCTCAAGAGGGAATCCTTTTGGCAGTGTTCGCTTCACCAATCTGCCCCCAAAAGTCTGTGGAAACTCCTGAAAAAGGTCTGGGAGTCCGTTCCAGACAGGAGCTGCCGAATGCGCGACCTACTCCTCCATGGCTGCCACCGGAAGCCTCGTCCCCGCTTCTTCAATGGCCTTGGTAGATCTTTTCACAGTTGTTCCCTCTACTGCTAGAATTCACCTTTAATAAAGGCCCTCAAGTCAGCTTGCAGCCTTTGAGCTTGCCCTTCCCCCGCCTGCATGCTGGAAGAGGATTTTGTCTATCCTGCAGCTACAGCCAAATCTTTTACTGTTTCTGCCGGGTCTGGTAACCAAGAGACATACCATTCCTGGGGGACACTGTCGGGGGAATGTCACAGTCTTCTTCCCACACCGGGAAATGTCGACAAAATGCCATTGGGGGCCCTGTACAGAGCCCAAAAGTCCGTTCCAAGCGGGAGCTGCCAAACATGCGACTTAGCTCTGCATAGCCACACCCGGAAGTCCCTTAAGAAGAAATTAATCTACACTATATCATTCTACCGTAATCCATGTACCTATCCAATAGCTGCTTGAAGGTCCCTAATGTTTCCGACTCAACTACTTCCACACGCAGTGCATTCCATGCCACCACTATTCTCTGGGTAAAGAACCTACCTCTGACATCCCCCCCTATATTTAGGGGAGATTTAAATGGCAATAGAACAATTACTAATCTCTGTTGGAAAATTTGAGGGCAGTGGTTATGATCTAAAATTATTTAAATGAATGTTGAGTCTTGGAATGCTGTAAAGTGCCTCGGTAAAAAACTGGGTCATTGCTCCTTGAGTATGTTGCATTTCATTGGTAAAACCTCGGAGGCCAAGGTCAGAGTGTGATTGAGGCAGGAGAACTAAAGTGACCAGTTACCAGGGGCTGGGGCTGGGTCGTCCCCCCCCCCCCCCCCCCCCCCGCCTTCCGCAAGAACGACACGGGCGGGATGCGGACCATGTAACGGTCCATTGACCTCGGGCGGGAATTTCCAATCTCTGGGCGGGTACGGCCAGAAAATCCCACCCCAAATGTTCAATGTTGCACTTGCAGAATGAATGGAGACTTGTACTGTAAAAAAGAGCATGAAGTAGTAGCATTTTTATTATAGCCTCAGCCGATATCCTACTCCAGGAACCTCAGCCCCCTTTACCCTCCCCCTATCACGGTATTCTTTAACATCATAGTAAATTATTTCCATCTCTGATATAGATCAACCATCAATTGAGCAGATGTTATCTTGGTGGTCAGATATTGAGGATTCCATCTAAATCTACTTTAAATTAGGTTACTCGTGCTAGAGAAGGTGGTCTTCACCAACTTTACAGAGTCTGGAAGAGGATCGGGTGTTATTACCTACTCATGAGCTTGGTTTATTCCCATGTATGTTCTGAATTTTAAAAATCATATTAAGCTTGTTCCTACCTGAAGACCACTTACTTGTATTGTCGTGGAGCTTGAATGTATCTAATCTATCAAGGAAGCCCTATATCCATAGGGATCATTTCCAGAAGAGATAATCTGGAGGAATTTATCCTGCTTCCAAAGCACCTGTGTATCAATTTAACATTAATACCTAACATTGGATTGAATCAACCATTTGATCTCAACAACCCTTATAACCAACTTTGATTCTGTCCTTGATATCACAGACGTTTAGCTGGATCTTGATGTTGGAGCATTGTCATTTTATCTGTGGGGAAAAAAGACCACTTAAATCAGCTAGAGTTTTTTGAGATCCTGAAGAGAAGTGAAAGTTGATCGAGGTGACTTGTTCGTTATAATAAATGGTTCAATTCTCCGGTTCCTCAAGTCAAAATTTATAAAATCAGGAATAAGGTCGGCAGTTTGGCTGATCTTTCTCATGAACAAAGAACAAAGAAATGTACAGCACAGGAACAGGCCCTTCGGCCCTCCAAGCCCGTGCCGACCATGCTGCCCGACTAAACTACAATCTTCTGCACTTCCTGGGTCCATATCCCTCTATTCCCATCCTATTCATGTATTTGTCAAGATGCCCCTTAAATGTCACTATCGTCCCTGCTTCCACCACCTCCTCCGGTAGCGAGTTCCAGGCACCCACTACCCTCTGTGGAAAAATCTTGCCTCGTACATCTACTCTAAACCTTGCCCCTCTCACTTTAAACCTATGCCCCCTAGTAATTGACCCCTCTACCCTGGGGAAAAGCCTCTGACTATCCACTCTGTCCATGCCCCTCATAATTTTGTATACCTCTATCAGGTCGCCCCTCAACCTCCGTCATTCCAGTGAGAACAAACCGAGTTTATTCAACCGCTCCTCATAGCTAATGCCCTCCATACCAGGCAACATTCTGGTAAATCTCTTCTGCACCCTCTCTAAAGCCTCCACATCCTTCTGGTAGTGTGGCAACCAGAATTGAACACTATACTCCAAGTATGGCCTAACTAAGGTTCTATGCAGCTGCAACATGACTTGCCAATTCTTATACTCAATGCCCCGGCCAATGAAGGCAAGCATGCCATATGCCTTCTTGACTACCTTCTCCACCTGTGTTGCCCCTTTCAGTGACCTGTGGACCTGTACACCTAGATCTCTCTGACTTTCAATACTCTACCATTCACTGTATATTCCCTACCTGCATTAGACCTTCCAAAATGCATTACCTCACATTTGTCCAGATTAAACTCCATCTGCCATCTCTCCGCCCAAGTCTCCAAACAATCTAAATCCTGCTTTTTCCTCTGACAGTCCTCATCGCTATCCGCAATTCCACCAACCTTTGTGTTGTCTGCTAACTTACTAATCAGACCAGTTACATTTTCCTCCAAATCATTTATATATACTACAAACAGCAACGGTCCCAGCACTGATACCTGCGGAACACCACTGGTCACAGCCCTCCAATTAGAAAAGCATCCTTCCATTGCTACTCTCTGCCTTCTATGACCTGGCCAGTTCTGTATCCACCTTGCCAGCTCACCCCTGATCCCATGTGATTTCACCTTTTGTACTAGTCTACCATGAGGGACCTTGTCAAAGGCCTTACTGAAGTCCATATAGACAACATCCACTGCCCTACCTGCATCAATCATCTTTGTGACCTCCTCGAAAAACTCTATCAAGTTAGTGAGACACGACCTTCCCTTCACAAAACCGTGCTGCCTCTCACTAATACGTCCATTTGCTTCCAAATGGGAGTGGATCCTGTCTCAAAGAATTCTCTCCAGTAATTTCCCTACCACTGAAGTAAGGCTCACCGGCCTGTAGTTCCCTGAATTATCCTTGCTACCCTTCTTAAACAGAGGAATAACATTGGCTATTCTCCAGTACTCCGGGACATCACCTGAAGACAGTGAGGATCCAAAGATTTCTGTCAAGGCCTCAGCAATTTCCTCTCCAGCCTCCTTCAGTATTCTGGGGTAGATCCCATCAGGCCCTGGGGACTTATTTACCTTAATATTTTTTAAGATGCCCAACACCTCATCTTTTTGGATCTCAATGTGACCCAGGCTAGCTACACACCCTTCTCCAGACTCAACATCTACCAATTCCTTCTCTTTGGTGAATACTGATGCAAAGTATTCATTTAGTACCTCGCCCATTTCCTCTGGCTCCACACATAGATTCCCTTGCCTATCTTTCAGTGGGCCAACCCTTTCCCTGGCTACCCTCTTGCTTTTTATGTACGTATAAAAAGCCTTGGGATTTTCCTTAACCCTATTTGCCAATGACTTTTCATGACCCCTTCTAGCCCTCCTGAATCCTTGCTGAAGTTCCTACCTACCTTCCTTATATTCCACACAGGCGTCGTCTGTTCCCAGCCTTTTAGCCTAACAAATGCCTCCTTTTTCTTTTTGACGAGGTCTACAATATCTCTCATTGTCCAAGGTTCCTGAAAATTGCCGTATTTATCCTTCTTCCTCACAGGAACATGCCGGGCCTGAATTCCTTTCAACTGACACTTGAAAGCCTCCCACATGTCAGATGTTGATTTGCCCTCAAACATCCGCCCCCAATCTAGGTTCTTTAGTTCCCGCCTAATATTGTTATAATTAGCCTTCCCCCAATTTAGCACATTCACCCTAGGACCACTCTTATCCTTGTCCACCAGCACTTTAAAACTTACTGAATTGTGGTCACAGTTACCAAAATGCTCCCCTACTGAAACTTCTACCACCTGGCCGGGCTCATTCCCCAATACCAGGTCCAGTACCGTCCCTTCCCTAGTTGGACTGTCTACATATTGTTTTAAGAAGCCCTGCTGGATGCTCCTTACAAACTCTGCCCCGTCTAAGCCCCTGGCACTAAGTGAGTCCCAGTCAATATTGGGGAAGTTGAAGTCTCCCATCACCACAACACTGTTGTTTTTACTCTTTTCCAAAATCTGTCTACCTATCTGCTCCTCTATCTCCCGCTGGCTGTTGGGAGGCCTGTATTAAACACCCAACATTGTGACTGCACCCTTCTTATTCCTGATCTCTACCCATATAGCCTCACTGCCCTCTGAGGTGTCCTCCCGTAGTACAGCTGTGATATCCTCCCTAACCAGTAGCGCAACTCCGCCACCCCTTTTACATCCCCCTCTATCCCGCCTGAAACATCGAAATCCTGGAACGTTTAGCTGCCAATCCTGCCCATCTCTCAACCAGGTCTCTGTAATGGCAACAACATCATAGTTCCAAGTACTAATCCAAGCTCTAAGTTCATCTGCCTCACCCGTAATACCTCTTGCATTAAAACATATGCACTTCAGGCCACCAGACCCGCTGTGTTCAGCAACTTCTCCCCGTCTGCTCTGCCTCAGAGCCACACTGTCCCTATTTCCTAGTTCTCCCTCAATGCTCTCACCTTCTGACCTATTGCTCCCGTGCCCACCCCCCTGCCATACTAGTTTCAACCCTCCCGTGTGACACTAGCAAACCTCGCGGTTTGAAAGTTAATAAAGTTTTGATATGGACGCAAGGACATTAAACAATGCTATAATTAGGAGCAACTTGTATTTGATCTCTAAAAGGAAGGGATGTACAATGAGCTGCTGGGTAGTAGGGTTAATATCTATAAAGCATGACATCATTGGGCTGAATGGTATGATCTGTGTTTGCCACAAACTGATTTTGTTTTGTTCTCTGCCAAACGAGAGCTTTTTATCAATCGCATCCTATTCATTAAACCAAGGTATAGGTATAAGACTAAGAGCATTCTTGCCTCACTTTTCCCTGGAACCTTGTTTATTTTGAACTATTAGTCCTCTTTTAACACAAACGGGCGAAGCACTCATTCCACCAACAAGGACACCTTGCATAGTAACGTCTGTATTTTGTGCACACTGTCCTATGTGCCCCTGCTCTCTCTGCAAATTTTGGAGTATACAACATTACATCTACTTCTGTGTTTTTGTTTAGATATTAAGATTGATTCAATTTAAATCCCATGTGTTTGTCGGGCTAAATGTCTTTCATGTTCATATGGTTCAAGTGATCCTTTAAATCACAGACAAAAGATTTTTTGATTTCAGTGAATAAGCTTCAGAAAATGTGCTGGTAGGATCATTGCACTTTGAGGATGTTGGTGTTGAGCTAGCAGGCTGGGAAAGTGGCAATCAGCCAAGGGACAAAGTAGGTTTGATTAACAGAATTGGAAATCACTGCTTGCTGAGGTATCATTTCAGACCCTGATTATCTCCGTTTTGAGTTGGAAAGAAAGCTCATATTGTGCAAATCTGCAAATGGTTCTCACTAGTACCAACTCTTTGTGAAGTGCTGCTGGAGTGAAAGTGAAGCCGATCAGGTTCAGATCTCCAGAGATTCTCTCAGGTGCTGGAATGTTCTTTTCAAACAACGGCTCTCTGTCCAGCTTTTGTGTGAACCTGATTCTCCCAGAACTGCTCATATTGCCTTATTCGTGGACAGGAATAGATTTGAAAACTTCATGGACCATGTTTCATTCTCTCACTCGGGGACTAATCATCAGTGTTTGTGCTACTGTCTGGACAGTTAAAATTTGTTACTAAAATTATATTCCTTTCATAAACCACAAATCAATTTGTTTTGGCATTCTACATTGACCCATTTCATCTTAATTACTATTTCTCTGAGTTTCCCTGTCTTCCTGTGGGTGTATACATAGTATCTGAAACTGTGACTTGAGGCTGTCTGTAACTACTAGTATTGGTGTACAGTGCTGATTAATTCTTGCCAGTGAGGTGCTCTTGCACAGCTCACGCTCAGACTGTCTAAGGCAGTCTCAGGTGCTTGTTCAACCATGTGCCTTTCCTCCACATTCCTGTTCAACCACATTCTCAGTCCTTGTATTTTGTGGTGAAGGCCTTCTTGCTGGATTTCCTTCTGAGCTATTTAGTTCAAATGTTAAGATTGTTTTCCCTTGTGCTGCATACCCTACCATACCCTACCATCAGGAAGAGCTGTTGTAACTTATTCTAGCAATCCCCCCCCCCCCCCCACCCCGTTAGTTTAACTAACTTGATCCAATTTCCCTTTATCGTTCTTATTTCCAAGGGATATAAATCTATGTTTGTCCAGTCTCAAAATAATAAACTAAGCCCAGGTATTAAGCTGAATAGCCCATGGATGGAGTGTCTCCTAGATCAATATATTCTTGGTAAAATGAATGCTGAAACTAATATGTATTTACATTGAGGTCTGTTTTCTTGAGTTGATCAAGAAACTGCTCCTATTGGTGGAAGGAGCAAAGACCAGAGAACAGATTTCATGTCATAGAATCATAGAATTTGCAGTGCAGAAGGAGGCCATTCGGCCCATCAAGTCTGCACCGGCCCTTGGAAAGAGCCCACACCTCCACCCTATCTCTGTAGCCCAGTAACCCCACCTGACCTTTTTGGACACGAAGGGCCATTTATCATGGCCAATCCACCTAACCTGCACATCTTTGGACTGTGGGAGGAAACCGGAGCACCCG
The DNA here is from genome assembly GCF_047496885.1 of Scyliorhinus torazame. Taxonomy (NCBI): domain Eukaryota; kingdom Metazoa; phylum Chordata; class Chondrichthyes; order Carcharhiniformes; family Scyliorhinidae; genus Scyliorhinus; species Scyliorhinus torazame. Next base: position 381,223 of record NC_092727.1, read on the forward strand.
GAGGAAACCCACGCAGACACGGGGAGACTCCACACAGACAGTGACCCAAGCCGGGAATCGAACCTGGGACCCTTGGAGCTGTGAAGCAACTGTGCTAACCACTGTGCTACCATGCTGCCCAATTGTAATTAACAAAAGAAGCAATGGCGACATGAAAACATTTTCACACAGCAAGCGGTGAGGATGTGGAATGTACAACCTGAGAGTGGTGGAGGCAGCTTCAATAAAGACATTCAAAAGAGAATTAAATTATTATTTTAAAAATAAAAATGTTCAGGGCTACAGAGAGAAGGCGTGAGAGTGACACTAGGTGAATTGCTTCTTCAGAGAACTAGTATGGCTATCTCCTGTGCTGTGATCATTCTGATTTTGTGAACAACCCTCTGTGTGATTACAGTAAAGGTACAGTTCCTCAAATCTGACTACCCGAAACCAGCATTGTCCAAGAACTGTACTTTTTTTAAAGTGAGCCATTCAAGAATACCTCATAGAGACCAGTGTACAATTGAAAATTAAATAATTTAAGCATTCAGCCCCCAAAAGATTAGGATTTTAATATTAATTTTAGTTAATGAATTAACCACAAATGCACAATAGAAGGCAAGATGCCAAAGGTGCCCTCCTGCCCGTTGCAGAATGCAGAATAGAATTAACCCTTCCATGCTGTATTATGTGCCTGTCGATTCCTGCTATTCAATTGGTCTGAACAACCCCTGACCCCACCTGACCAGCTCAGCCTGGCCTGACCCAAACCTTAGTTACAACATGGTGCCAGTCTGGCTATTTGTGCCCTGGTGCAGGTACCACTGATGAATTAAAGTATGTATGGCAAAGCACTTTCCTCTGTTACTGATGGATAAACCGTGTCCAGATCAACCCCTGGAAACTATATCTTACTTGACCTTTATAATGAAAAGATGCAGCATTGCAGGGAGATAGCCAGACTCATAGAACATAGAACATAGAAAATACAGCACAGAACAGGCCCTTCGGCCCACTATGTTGTGCCGAACCTTTGTCCTAGATTAATCATAGATTATCATTGAATTTACAGTGCAGAAGGAGGCCATTCGGCCCCTTGAGTCTGCACCAGCTCTTGGAAAGAGCACCCTACCCAAACTCAACACCTCCACCCAACACCAAGGGCAATTTGGACATTAAGGGCAATTTATCATTGGCCAATTCACCTAACCCGCACATCTTTGGACTGTGGGAGGAAACCGGAGCACCCGGAGGAAACCCACGCAGACACGGGGAGGACGTGCAGACTCCGCACAGACAATGACCCAAGCTGGAATCGAACCTGGGACCTGTGAGCACATGGAGCAGACATGCTGCAATATGCACAAGTCTGAAGCCAAGCATCACCCTGCCTCTGAAATCCCAATTATGAAGCTAAATAATCCATGGGCTGTCTCCTAAATCTTTTTTTTAAAATGAATGTTAAAACTGACATATTTAAATTGAGATCTGCTTCAGATTTGATAGAGGTATTGATGAAGGGTCTGGGCAGAATAGATAGAGAAACTGTTCTAATTGGTGGAACGATCAAAAACCAGAGATTACAGATTGAATGAAATTGGCAAAAGAAACAAAGGCGGCATGAAAACGTTTCCACACAGCGAGTGGTTAGAATCGAGAATGCACGCCTGTGTGTAACGCAGACACGTTCAATAAAGGCATTCAAAAGGAATTGGATTATCTGAAAAGGAAAAATATCCAGGGTACGGGGAGAAGGCAGGATAGTTGCAGTAAATGTATTGCTTCTCCAAGGACACAGATTGTGTCCCAAGGTTGCCAGTTTTAAGACCCTACTAGTGTCAGTTTCTTCACTTAGTGGCGAGGCACAGCAGGCCATCCATTATTAATTACTTTTGTACCTGCGACGCACCTAATAAATTGTCTAGCTGAATTTGCTCCCATCATCACATTTGCATCTCCAAAGACTCATCCAGTACGTGATCCCAAATAATGTGAATAGGGTTGGTAAACTGAATGTGAACTTAGTGTACAGCAAAATGAATTTGAAGAAGAAAATTTCTCTGGGTGAATAATCCTTGGTGAAGCCTTTGTGTTCTAAAATAATCAGTGCTAACATTTGGGCATTATCCCACTGAGTCTGAACACTGCATACAATACACAAGTTTTTTACCATCTGAAATTAACTGCTTTATGTTTATTTTCTAGATACCATGAACTGGTCACACAATATGGTGTTCTGGAACCATTAGCAGTGGTTGACCTTCGACCCCAGAGCCGTGTTAAGGTTGAAGTTCATTTTGAAGGTAAAGTTGAGGTCATGAATATTCGTCTCGATCAGACAGTGGCTGATCTGAAGAAGCAACTTCGAACTGTCGTGCAGTTACCGGCCAATAACATGCGCCTATACTACATTGATCAAGACATGGTAAAGGCTTTTGGGCCTGAAGAAATGAGATTCAGCACGCGTGCTCTTCACTCGTTTAGTATTCGAGACGGAGATGAGATTCATGTAGAACCCAAAACAAAATAGTCTTGTGAATTTACTCACAATCTTTGCACTTTTTACACAAGTATTTTGTTTGTTAATGAAAGTGTTGCCGGGTCACATGCATTTTCACAACTGCAATTGTTGAGGGGTTAGTGATCCAGTGCACAGGTACTGACTATTACTGAAGCTAATTCACAAAAAAATTGAAGTTCCTGCCATTAATGAAGAAAAACAGAAACTATACAAGGCAAACCTGTAATAACCAATCCAAGACCACCATCAGTTTGGTCAATAGAAGTATGTGCTCTAATGTGGTTATTGAAAGCAGCACTGTGAAGGATCATAAATTACTGTGCAGTGCATCAAACACAGGTTTGTACGAGGTTGTAGCCTGTATGACATTTGTTTAACTACCGATCACAATTTTTGGGAACGTAAGTCATCAGTATCGTGCAACACAATTGGGATTTTAATGTTTGCTTATTGAGAGGATATCTACGGGTGTTAGATGGAATAAGGAACAGAGTACAAAATTGTTCTTCCGCAGAGCTAAATCTAATAATAATATTAACCTTTATTATTGTCACAAGTAGACTTACGTTAACACTGCAATGTAGTTACTGTGAAAAGCCCCTGTTTGGGTACACAGAGGGACCCTGACATTGTGAAGCAACAGTGCTAACCACTGTGCTACTGTGCCGCTCAAATCTGGATATTATCATATCATCATTGCATGAAATAGTTACCTAAAAGGCAAGCCATTTATTAGTCTCACTCTCCCATCTCTCATCGGAAATATGGGAAAGATGTTAATATCCTTCATTCAAAGCAGCTTTAAATATATAGAATGCATCATGTATTTCAACAAACCTTCAAATTTTTCAAGAGTATTGGATATACACTTGTAAAGGGAAAATTTACAGGGCTATGGGGAGAGGGCAAGGGAATGGGGCTAATTGTATAACTTTCTTTTTTTATTCATTTATGTGATGTGGGAGCCGCTGTTTAGGTCACCATTTATTGCCCGTCCCTAGTTGCCTTTCAGAAGATGGTTGTGAGTTGCCTTTTTGAACTGCTGCAGTCCTTGAGGTGATGTGCTGTTAGAGAAGGAGATCCAGGATGTTGCCCCAGTGACAGTGAAGGACCAGCAACATATTTCCAAGTCAGGGTGGTGAGTTAGTTGGAGGGGAACCTCCACGTGGTGGGGTTCCCAGGTATCTGCTGCCTGTCCTTCTAAATGGTAGTAGTCGTGGGTTTGAAAGGTGTTGTCTAAGGAACCTTGGTGAATTCCTGCAGTGCATCTTGTAGATGGTACACACGGCTGCTACTGTGCGTTGATGGCGGAGGGTTTGAATGTTTGTGGAAGGGGGAGCAATCAAGCGGGGCTGCCTTTTCCTGGATGGAGCTTCTTGAGTGTTGTTGGAGCTGCACTCATCCAGTCAAGTGGAGAGTATTCCATTACACTCCTGACTTGTGCCTTGTAGAAGATGGTGGACAGGCTTTGGGGAGTGTGGTATTATAGGTATTACGGTACCTGATAGGCTAAAGCACCATTGGTGGAAACTGTATGCTTTCTATTGGTTAGAATGTATGATAGCTCCGCCCTGCTAGGCGGGGTATAAGAACCAGTGCCGCCCCAGCAGCCTTCATTCTGTACCTGAGCTGCTGGGGGAAACATCTAGCTTATTAAAGCCTTCAGCTGGACTACAACCTCGCTTTAGTGGTCATTGATCGTGCATCAGGGGGTCAGGAAGTGAGTTACTCTCCGCAGGATTCCTAGCCTTTGACCTCTCCTGGTAGCCACAGTATTAATGTGGCTAGTCCAGTTCAGTTTCTGATCAGTGGTAACCCCCCCCCCGGATGTTGATTGTGGGGTTTCAAAGAGTGCACAGGTAGAATTCTTTTGTGTAGTTTCATTCTGTGATTTTAATATTGCCGATCTGTCATAGATTATAAGAGCGGGAGGTTATGTTGGAGCTGTACAGGACTTTGGTTGGGCCACAACTGGAGTAGTGTGTTCAGTTCTAGAGCTCTGGTCACCGCACTATAGAAAGGATGTGATTGCACTAGAGAGGGTGCAGAGGAGATTCACCAAGATGTTGCCTGGGATGGAGCATTTTAGCTATGAAGAGAAGCTGGATAAACTCGGATTGTTTTCTTTGGAGCAAAGAAGGCTGAGAGGGGAACTGATTGAGTTGTATAAGATTTAGAGGTATGGACAGGGGGAATAGAAACCCTTAGTTGAAGGGTCAATAACAAGGGGACATAATTTTAAGATGAAAGACAAGAAGTTTAGAGGGGATTTGAGGAAAATCTTTTTCACTCGGGGGGTGGTGGGAATCTGGGATGCACTCGGGGAGGGGGGGGGAATCTGTGATGCACTCGGGGAGGGGGAATCTAGGATGCATGGCCTGGGGGTGGTGGGAATCTGGGAATCCACTCGGGGAGGGGGGAATCTGGGAATGCACTCAGTGGGTGGGGGGAATCTGGGATGCACTCAGGGGGTGGGGGGAATCTGGGATGCACTCAGGGGGTGGGGGGAATCTGGGATGCACTCAGGGGGTGGGGGGAATCTGGGAATGCACTCAGGGGGTGGGGGGAATCTGGGATGCACTCAGGGGGTGGGGGGAATCTGGGAATGCACTCAGGGGATGGTGGGAATCTGGGATGCACGGCCTGGGGTTGATGGGAATCTGGGATGCACACGGGGGGGTGGGGGAATCTGGGATGCACTCGGGGGGTGGGGGGAATCTGGGATGCACTCAGGGGGTGGGGGGAATCTGGGAATGCACTCAGGGGGTGGGGGGAATCTGGGATGCACTCAGGGGGTGGGGGGAATCTGGGAATGCACTCAGGGGATGGTGGGAATCTGGGATGCACGGCCTGGGGTTGATGGGAATCTGGGATGCACACGGGGGGGTGGGGGAATCTGGGATGCACTCGGGGGGTGGGGGGAATCTGGGATGCACTCGGGGGGGGGGGGGGGAATCTGGGATGCACTCGGGGGGTGGGGAAATCTGGGATGCACGGCCTGGGGTTGGTGGGAATCTGGAATGCACTCAGGGGGTGGGGGGAATCTGGGATGCACTCGGGGCGTGGGGGGAATGTGGAATGCACTCGGGGCGTGGGGGGAATCTGGGATGCACTCAGGGGGTGGGGGGAATCTGGGAATGCACTCAGGGGATGGTGGGAATCTGGGATGCACGGCCTGGGGTTGATGGGAATCTGGGATGCACACGGGGGGGGTGGGGGAATCTGGGATGCACTCGGGGGGTGGGGGAATCTGGGATGCACTCGGGGGGGGGGGGAATCTGGGATGCACTCGGGGGTGGGGAAATCTGGGATGCACGGCCTGGGGTTGGTGGGAATCTGGAATGCACTCAGGGGGTGGGGGGAATCTGGGATGCACTCGGGGCGTGGGGGGAATGTGGAATGCACTCGGGGCGTGGGGGGAATCTGGGATGCACTCAGGGGGTGGGGGGAATCTGGGATGCACGGCCTGGGGGTGCGGGGAATCTGGGATGCACTCGGGGGTGGGGAAATCTGGGATGCACGGCCTGGGGTTGGTGGGAATCTGGAATGCACTCAGGGGGTGGGGGGAATCTGGGATGCACTCGGGGCGTGGGGGGAATGTGGAATGCACTCGGGGCGTGGGGGGAATCTGGGATGCACTCAGGGGGTGGGGGGAATCTGGGATGCACGGCCTGGGGGTGCGGGGAATCTGGGATGCACTCGGGGGGTGGGGGGAATCTGAGATGCACTCAGGGGGTGGGGGGAATCTGGGATGCACTCGGGGCGTGGGGCAATCTGGGATGCACTCGGGGGATGGGGGGAATCTGGGATGCACTCGGGGCGTGGATGGAATCTGGGATGCACTCGGGGCGTGGGGGGAATCTGGGATGCACGGCCTGGGGGTGGGGGATATCTGGGATGCACGGCCTGGGGGTGGGGGATATCTGGGATGCACGGCCTGGGGGTGGGGGGAATCTGGGATGCACGCCTGGGGGTGGGAGGAATCTGGGATGCACTCGGGGGGTGGGGGGAATCTGGGATGCACGGCCTGGGGGTGGGGGATATCTGGGATGCACGGCCTGGGGGTGGGGGGAATCTGGGATGCACAGCCTGGGAGGGACGTTGAGGCAGGAAACTTCAGAATCTTTAAAAATGACTTGGATGAACACTTGAAATGTCAGAACATTCAAGGTTATGGGCAAGTGCTGGGAAGTGGGATTAGTGTAATTTGACTCCGTTTTTGTCAGTGCAGGCTTGATGGGCCAAAGAGCCTCTTCTGTACTATCCGATTCTCTGTGAATGAACATGATTTCTGAATCAATTCATTTTAGCAGAATCCAATTCTTAGGATTTGAGGGTTAATACAGAGTAGGCAGTCAGTATTAAGCTGCACAGTTAGCATCTTGGACATACTGGCACATGATGAATATATAATATATATACTGGCCAGAGTGCTGTACAAACTACATACAAACTGCAACAGGAGTTGAGTTGGAAACGTGCAATATGTGGTTTCTTCATTGCATTGTTTGTTGACTGTGCAATATAAACATAAATAATTTTAATATGGGCAGTAATATATTGAAAGATTCAAATTGTCCCAAAAAGGCCAAGACAAAGCCTCAGATGTTTTCTCACCATGATTTTCAACCAGATGCTAAACGCCTGGATGTGTTCCCAGTTTCAATATTCCATTCAATGTTGTATTTTTGCAAAAGTATTTAAAGTATTGTTCACAAATGTAATAATTATGTTGGTAACTACTGTTTTTAACCATGGTGAGTTTAATGGCTGGTTGTGTGAACCCAGGGTCTGATCATTCGATTGAGAGTGACTTGTGGAGATAATCACACCTCAGGATTCATTTTCTCTCATGGTTTATTTGGAGAGAAGTTTATTCCCTATCACTGATCATCAAATCAGAATTCAATCTGCTGTAATGGAAGTAACAATTGTACTCTGGAAGAAAGCTTATGTGGAGCAAAGCCAGAGTAGAACCCTAAGCAAACATTAAGATTTAAAAATACAAATTTCTTAATTGTTTGTCCCTTAAACAGATAGGCAGCACACGTGTAAGGAAAACTGCACCTAAAGTGAGTAATTAACATTTAGCTGTGTTTTGAATAATCCATTCCTCCTTCAAGTATCAGACCAAGATACCATTTGGTGATCACAGACTTCCATTGATCATACTTGGTAAAGTACTTCAGTAATTTGTTGTTGCCTTCTGAGGTATGGCTTTCCAGAAAACTGTCCTGCTCTTTACAACTTGCCATCAGGGATAATGGAAGGATTTACAGGCAGGTGACCTACTGTTTGGCAACATTATGAAAGCATCGTCAAGTCCTGAAGCAGGACATGAACCCAAAGCTCTGGCCCAGAGGTAGGGATGCTGCCCATTGCACCACAGGACATCCCTACCCAGTTTACATACCTACACATATTGAACTGTGACAAAACCTTTTCTTTTTGTCACCTTTAGGATTTATTTGTAACCCTGTTTTTTGAACAATATTGAAATCAAGAACTTGGTGTATCTAGTTATGGCGTTGTCCCCTGAATTATGTTCAAAATTCTTCCCTATGAAGTAGTTGGTGACTTTGCCTATATACTCAGATTGCCTTTGTGCAAATTAAAATGTTGCTGATTTCTGTTGTGCAATTATGTCACTAGATATGGGAGGGGGTATTTTTTTTAACTTAATAGAAATATTTAACAAGCAACTAACACTGAACTGGCAAAGATCAAGGCTGCAGCCACATATCTTCAGTCAGTAGTTACAATATTGAATCATAGCTGACAACTAACTCCAATCCAGCGAGTAGTGGTATTTTACCTGCTTGGAGACTTCTGAACAATCAATTTTAATGTATTGAAAGTGAGGGTCTGCACTTTCAAAACATTTTAAAAGTGTAATTTAGTGTTCTGGAGATCCATTTGCCAATGAATACGTTCCCAGTTAGACTTTGTAGAGCGTCCAATAATATGATGAGACTGCTTCTCACCTCTAATCCAGTCAGGATCACCTTGTTGCATGGTGTTACTACTGAGGACAACCCTAACACCAGCCAGCCGGGTAAGACTCAGTGTTACTTGTTGCTTACAGATCCCGAGGGAGCTCTCAGCAGAGATCAGCCAGCTTTTAAGCAGCTTCTCTTTTTTTCTATCACTACCTAAGATGAAATGTAAATGTCAGAATTTGAAATTGGAGATTTCAGGACTATGACATTTATTTTATGTCAAACTTTTTTTTTTTATTTGTGGTCTCTTCTTCCTCGTGGATGTCACTACTTTACGTTGGGTGCCCTGATTGTGGAGGCAGTAATGACCATACCACATGTCCCTTCCTCCTGTGCTGTAACCAATCTATGATTCTATAACATCTCTTCCAGGTTTCCTCTATTGCTGTTCCCATTGCAATATCTACATCAATGTCTCAGTATTTTATGTTGTCTGATGTCATTCTGGAACTTGCATGTTAATTGAGCTTAACTCATTCTGTATCTGAAACATTAATCTAAAGCTTTCCCTTAATGAATTAATCAGTCAGTCTCTCAACTATCTGCATGTAAATCAACCTAATTTTAGTAAGGAACTGAGCATAATGCAATCTTAATTACTGACTGAAAAATTATAGAAAATATTTTAAGTACTGTACAGATTAATGAATTATCAATAAAAAGTTCAGTTGCAATACCAAGGATTACAAGTGATCTTTTGACTGTTGAAATTATGGTTAAACAGACCATAGCCGATTTCCTACTTTAGAAACATCCTTGTAAATAGGACAAATAGTATAAATTTGAGGTACACAAGAAAAAACTGTTTTCTATATCAATTCTGGCTTACTACAGTAGAGATAGAGAAGATGTGGAGAGTTTATACTGGTGGAGAGTCCAAAACTACAGAATAAGATAGTCCCGATTAAATACAATAAGGAATTCAAGAGAAACCCTTTACCCAGATGGTGATAATATGGAACTTGTTACCATATGGAATCATTGAGGTGAATAATGGAAGCATTTAAGGGGAAGGTGGATTAACATATGAAAGAGAAGAAATAGAAGGTGTTATGTCACAGCACGTGGCAAGTACCAGTCTGCCGAAATCACAAAAAAAAGCTTGAATCAGCTTCCACAACAGCTTGCAATTTGTATATTATGAGGAGGTACCTGAAGTCGAGAGAAGTAAGTTTCAGACCACTTGACGATTTTAAATATTAAATTTAAACATTTATTGAAATTATTATAACACTTAAAGACACAACGGACTGTATTCTCCTCCCCGCCGCACCACATTACTGTTTCACCCCGCCGGCGGGATGCTCCATTTCGCCAGTTGGTCAATGGGGTTTCCCAGTGTGGGGCATGGGGTTTCCCAATGTGGGGCAGCCTCACGCTGTCGGGAAACCCCCGGGCTGCCAGAAAAATGGAGCATCCCGCTGGCGGAGAATCCCGCCCAGGATCTTTGTAGGTTTTTTTTTTAGTTTTTTAAAATATAAATTTAGAGCACCCAATTCATTTTTTCCAATTAAGGGGCAATTCAGCGTGGCCAATCCACCCACCCGGCACATCTTTGGGTTGTGGGGGCGAAACCCACGCAGACACGGGGAGAATGTGCAAACTCCACACGGACAGTGACCCAGAGCCGGGATCGAACCTGGGACCTCGGCGCCGTGAGGCGGCAGGGCTAACCCACTGCGCCACCCTGCTGCCCCCAGGATCTTTATAGTTAATAGTACTTCTATAAACATTTCTGACAATGTTTTGTCTTAAACGCAACCCCCTTTTGATGGTAGCAGTCCTTATCGATTTTTAATCTATTTTTAAAATCCAATATTACCACACAATGCCCTACTGCTCCAGGGGAAATCATACACAGTCTTCCTGGCTGAGTGTGGCAGCAGCTGGCTCTCTCAGGTCTGGCTCCAACACATACTGTCTTTGTCAAGATCTCATCGCCACACTGTAAAAGTCTTCAATTCCTCTTTAAATATGTTTTTTTGGCCCCCCTTTGATCTTCCACTTTATTGTTTCCACAGTCCTTTGGAAGTTCCTTTCTGGTGACTTCCGTGACGGGGATGTGCTGAGCGGATGCACAAAAGGTGGCTCTCAACCGGAAAATTTGGAATTAGGTACTTTAAGCCAGAAATAGCCCAGTGAAACCGGCAGAAAACACCCCTCACCCTCCTCCAACACCATCAGGACAAGACATGCCAAGCGGCAGTAGCCCCAGAGGCCGAAAGGACGGAAAAGGAACAACCGCCTGGGCAGAAGGAATGAGGCGATGGCAAGCACGCGGGGCAGCGAGACCTCAGCCACAAATGAACGTGACGGACCGCCAGGCCGCGCGCGCAGCTGCCCCCAACCCTAACGAACAGTTGGAGGAGGTTCCTCACACAGGAACTCCAGGAGCTCAAGGGGGCCATTAAGATGGAGATGAGGGCAATGGTCAAGGTGGAGGTGGCAGAGGCGCTGATCACCCTGCAGGCGGCTCTGGAAATGGCGGAAAGGCAGCTGAAGATCGAAGGTGCGATGATAAGGGATCTGAAGAAGACCTTGACAGACCAGAGCGACCAGATCGCCGCATTAGAGACGGAGATGGCAAGGTTGGTGGTGACACAAGGGACGCTGAGGGGAAAGGTCGAGGATCAGGAAAATCGACCACAGCGCCAGAACCTCTGCATCGTGGGCTGACCGGAGGGAACCGAGGGTACACCATGGAATATGTAGCCCAAATGCTGGGTAACCTGGTGGGGCGAGACAGTTTCCCCAAGCCACCAGAAATAGACAGAGCCCACAGGTCACTCCAACCAAAGCCCAAGGCCGGGGAACAAACTCGGGCCATCATCGCAAAGCAGCAACGGCACCAGGACCGGGAAAGAATCCTGTACAGGGTCAACCATTCACAGGGTCACTCAATCAGGGTGTATCAGGACATTCGGGAAGACCTGGCCAAGCGCCGAGCAGAATTCAACACAGCCAAGGAAGCCCTTTATAAGAACAATGTGAAGTTTGGCATGCTGTACCCAGCCAAGCTCTGGGTGATCTTCCAGGTCAGAGAATGTTACTTTACCGCACTGGCGGACGTGGATGAATTTGTCCGCAAATACGAGTTTGGAAGGCAGCAACAGAACCAGCGATGAACCGGACTCCTTAACATATTGGGACATTGAGAAACTTTCGCCTATTTTTTAACGCTGGAGTCGCCTCGTTTTGAACGCTGGAGCTAAGTCTCAGAAAGGAGGGGGTGAGAGCAGCAGGGTGCAGGAGGGGGTGAGTAGGAGGAAGGGGGAACAGAAATGCAGCGGTTGTGTGTGTGTGGGGGGGGTGGGGGAGGCAGAGGTATAGATCGACCCCAGGAGGGGTGGCCACCACACTAGCTGGTAGCACCAGGATGTAAGAGCGAGGGAGGTGCCTCGGTACAAATCCCGTCAGGGAGCCGGTGTCTGGCGACAGTGGGGGGGGGGGGAGAAAGAGACCTGCTCGGGGATAGCAGAGGAACAAGGGGGGGTGGCGGCGCTTCTAGGCTGGCTACGACAGATCGCTAATGACACCAAGGAACTCAAAGGCACCACAAGCAGCCACTTTGGAGGGTCCCCAAACAAAGGGAAACCCCGGAGCGCAGAGCCCGGCCTCTTGGCAAGAATAGTGACCATGGCCATTTTGGATGCCCCCTAACAAAAGGAAACCCCTGGAGTGCAGGGGCGCATCCACAAGGTAAGTTTGGTTGATCCCGCAGCGGGGTGGGGGGGAGAATGAAACCTGCCACCAGGAAAATCACCTGGAACGTTAGGGGACTTAACGGCCTAGTGAAAAGACCCAGAGTCTACACCCACCTGAAAGGTATGAGGGCCGACATTGTCTTCCTCCAAAAGACACACCTGAGGGAGAAGGGCTGACTGCGGAAGAAAGGGTGGGTGGGACAGACGTCCCTAGCACGAATGGTACGTGGGAAAGGGGTTGGCCATACTCCTCAATAAGAGGACAGCATTTACAGCGACGAGGACGGTTACGGACCAAGGGAATGGTATGTCATGGTCAGTGGTGTCCTGGAAGGGGCTCCAGTGGTCCTTGTTAACATGTACACCCCCAACTGGGATGATGCAGAATTCATGAAAAAGACCATGGCGGAAATCCCCGACATCGCCACACTGACTCATCATGGGGATGATTTTTAAAAAAAATTTTTAAATAAAATTAGAGTACCCAATTCATGTTTTCCAATTAAGGGGCAATTTAGCGTGTCCAATCCACCTAGCTTGCACATTTTTGGGTTGTGGGGGCGAAACCCACGCAAACACGGGGAGAACTCCACACGGACAGTGACCCAGACCCGGGATCGAACCTGGGACCTTGGCGCCGTGAGGCCGCAGTGCTAACCACTGCGCCAGCGTGCTGCCCCTGGGGATGATTTTAACTGTGTACAGGACCTGCTGAAGGACAGGTCAAACCCCAAATCGGGGAAAAATTCTAACGTGAAAGAACTCGGCTGTTCATGGATCAGATGGGGGCCTTACTGAAGTCCATGTATATGACATCTACAGCCCTTCCCTCATCAATTAACTTTGTCACTTCCTCAAAGAATTCTATTAGGTTTGTAAGACATGACCTTCCCTGCACAAAACCATACTGCCTATCACTGATAAGGAGTTCTCCTTCTTCCAGGTACACAAAGTCTACACCAGGATTGACGACTTTGTAGTGGGGAAATCGGTGCTTCCACGATCGTAATCTCCGACCACGCTCCACGCTACATATATGTGAGGTTGGAGATGGCCCGGGCCCAGTGCCCCCTATGGAGGCTGGACACAGCCCTCCTTGCAGATTGCGATATCACAAGTCATAGACGGGTGTGTTACCAATAGCCAGAAAGGGACGATCTCGCCCTCCACGTTCTGGGAGGTGCTGAAGGCTGTGATCGGAGGAGAAATTATTGCATATAAAGCACGCAGCGATAGAAAGGAGAGGGCGGCTAGACTAACTGGTCAGCTCCATACTAGAAGTGGACCGACAATAATTCCACAGCCCCAAACGTAGAGCTACTGGCAGAGAGGAAAAAAGCTATAAATGAACATTGACCTGCTCTCCACGAAGAAAGCAGTGCACCAACTCCACCAGACACGGGGACCTTTACAAACATGCTCCTCAGCTGAGAAATCAGGCTGCCACTAGCGAAATAATGCAGGTTAGGGGACAACAACGGCAGGCTGGTAGCCGAGCCAGAAAAGGTCAACGAGGTCTTTGAGGCCTTCTACCAGGGACTGTACACCTCTGAGCCTCCCGAGGGGGACTTGGGAATGAAGCAGTTCCTCGACGGCTGGACATGCCAGTTGTCAGGGGAGATAGGAGACGGGGCCTGGAAGCACCACAAGAACTGGGGGAGGTCATGGAGAGTATGAATTGAGAGGATGGGCAGCACGGTGGCGCAGTGGTTAGCGCAATTGCTTCACAGCTCCAGGGTCACAGGTTCGATTCCTGGCTTGGGTCACTGTCTGTGCGGAGTCTGCACGTTCTCCCCGTGTGTGCGTGGGTTTCCTCCGGGTGCTCCGGTTTCCTCCCGCAGTCCAAAGATGTGCAGGTTAGGTGGATTGGCCATGATAAATTGCCCTTAGTGTCCAGAATTGCCCTTAGTGTCCAGAATTGCCCTTAGTGTTTGGTGGGATTACTGGATTATGGGGATAGGGTGAAGATGTGGGCTTGGGTAGGGTGCTCTTTCCAAGAGCCGGTGCAGACCCAATGGGCCGAATGGCCTCCTTCTGCACTGTAAATTGTATGATTCTATGAAGTTCCGACTGAGTGTGGATTCTACAGCCCCATCTCACTGCTCAATGTGCATGTGAAAATCCTGGCAAAAACCTTGGCTAGGCGGCTGGAGAGCTGTGTACCAGAGGTGGTCGTGGAGAACCAGATGAACTGTGTAAAGGGCAGACAGGTAACATCAAACATCCGGTGCCTGCTGAACGTGACAATGATCTGTGGAGAGAACACCAGATGTAATTCTCTCCCTGGATGCAGAAAAGGCCTTTGACAGAGTGGAGTGGAGTACTGGTCCAGTTTGGTATTGGACCAGCGTTCACTGCCTGGGTGAAACTACTGTATAGCGCTCCCATGGCGCACGCATGGACAAACACCACTAGATCTAAATACTTCCAGCTGCACAGAGGCACGAGGCAGGGATGCCCGCTGTGTCCGCTGCTGTTCGCCCTGGCAATCGTGCCACTGCCGATTGTCGTCAGAACGACGAAAGGCTGGAGTGGTATCTAGAGGGGGGAAACAGAGCGCACAGGCTCTCAGTCTATGTAGATGACCTGCTTCTTTATATCTCAGACCCCGAAGCCAGCTTGAAGCTCTTAAAGGAATTTGGAGCCTTTTCTGGCTATAAACCAAAAGTGAAGTCTTCCCGGTGAACCCACAAGGGAGAGGGACAGAGCTGGAGGAGACTATCGTTAAAACAAGCCCAAAATAAATTCCACTACCTGGGATCCACAACTAGAAATGGATCCACAAATGGAACCTGATGAATCTGGTGGAGGAAGTGAAAAGAGGCCTGTAAAGGTGGGGCACACTCCTATTCTCGCAGTGAGGGTGCAGACAATCAATATGAACATACTCCCAGGTTCCCCTTCCTGCTCAGATCCCTCCCAATCTAAATCCCCAAGGCCTCCTTCAACATGCTGGACAAATAAATCATAGTGTTTGTGTGGAGGGTGGGGGGATGCACCCGAGGATCCTAATAAGGTTCCTACAAAGAAAAAGAATATGGGAGGCCTGGCCCTGCTAAACCTACAGTTCTACTACTGGGCGGCCACAGCAGAAAGAGTGAGGGGATGGGTGAAGGAACCGAGAGTGGAATGGGTGAGGATGGAGAGGTTCTGGACAGTGATGTCCCTCCGAGCCCTCGTCACGACCGCATTCCCATCTCCTTCAACCTAACACTCAAAACTCCCAGTGGTGGTCGCCACACTCTGAACGTGGTATCAAATGAGACAACACTTTGGCCTAACCAAAATGTCCACTATGGCCCACAGCTGTAACAACAACAGGTTCATGCCCGCAACAATGGACACCACCTTAAACAGGCAGAGACAGGACGAGGGGACACTGACGGTTAGCAACATGTACACAGATGACAGATTAGAGAGGTTCCAACTACCTAAAGGGAACAAAATGAGATATACAGATCAAAAACCTCCTCCGTAGGGAAACAACAACAAATCCCGGACACCAGGGCATTCGCTAGTTCAGGAACAGTTGAACACGGACAACCTAGGGAAAGGGAATTGTGGGGACCTGTGCGGACGACTGTTGGAGGCACGGGATGAGACATGGGAAAATGGGAGGAAGAACTGGGCATAAAAGTAGGGAGGGAAGTCTGGATCGAAGCACTGAACAGGGCAAACTCCCAACTCCAAATGCGCAAGGCAAAGCCTAATGCACCTAACCAGAACTCGAATGAACAGGTTCTTCCGGAGGTGAAGGAGAAATGTGAACGGTGCCAGGGAGGCCAGGCCGGGCCGGGCCGGGCCGGGCCACCCACATGTTCTGGGCCTGCCCCAGACTTGGCGGTTTCTGGACAACCTTCTTCGAGGTGATATCCAAGGTTGTGAGGGTGGAGCCATGCCCAAATGTGGTGGTCTTTGGGGTCTCCGAGCAGCCAGAACTCTTTATGAGGAGGGGGCCGACGCCCTAGCCTTTGCCTCCCTAATCACCTGCCGGAGAATCTTGCTTGACTGGCGATCAGCAGCACCACCCAAAGCTGCAGACTGGCTGTTCGACATGTCAGAGTTCCGGAGAAGATAAAATTTGCAATCCCGGAGTCGGAAGAGGACTTCTACAGGACGTGAAAGCCGTTCACCAACTTGTTCCAAGACCTGTTCATGGCCAACAGCCAGGAGAGGTGGGGAGAAAGGGGGGTGGTAGAGGCACAGAGGAGCCAAGGATCATAAAGGAAAGGAGGCGGGGGGGGGGGGGGGGGGCACAAAAGCCCATAAAAAAGACCACAGGACACAAAGGGCATAGCCGCAGGGGACAGGCCCAAAGGCAAGCGGAAACCAGAGGGAGCAGCAATACACCGGGTAATACACGTTAGGGCCAACACTGGGAAGGGCAACTGAGGTAGAATGGCCACAGCCACAGTGGGGAAAGATGTTGATGTAAATATTTCTAGTGGTCCTTGTTCGTTTGTGTATTCCTTCTCATTTTTTGGCTTATCTCTTGTAATTTCAACCTTTCCTTCAATGCTTCGCTTGGTGCTCTGCAGTTATGAAGCTTGTACATTGACCTATGAACTGAAATGTGTAATATAAAAATGTGAAAACCAATAAAAACATTTTTTAAATAAGTTCCTTTCTCAGAATTGGCCAATATTTTATGTCTCTATTTAGAAAAGTAAACTCACTACTTTGTCGCACCCATTTACAACCTCCCAATTCTGTATGTTCTTTTAAAATACACAATTAACTTTCAATTACTTCCCTTTTTTAATCTGGCTAATGTAAAATCCTATACAAAGTGCTCCCCCCCCCTAGCCCCTGGCACTCTGTTCATTTCCACTTCAACTACTAACCTTCACACCTCCCTGTTGATGTTTTCACCCTTGCAGTCCAACTGGCTTCAGTTTAAAACAGTCACATCTATTCTCACACACAAGCCTGTTCCACAGTGTACGTCAGAGGTATTGAAACAATATTGAGAAATCTCATTTTTTCTCACAAAGATTATGCCGCTACAGTGGAAGAGTGAAAGTGGGTGTGGAGCTTAAATACCGACTCAAACCTGTTAGACCCAAGCTGCTTGTCTCTGTGTGGACTAAAGCAAGGCTGGGCTAAATCAAGCATTCTATAGAAGTATTCCTTGAAGGATGACGTATTTTTGGCAGACTGGTATTTTTCATTATTAACTGACAAGTTGACCGGATGTCAAATTAATTTTCACAACTTACCATGGTAATATTTGGCTCATGCTTGCTGGGTGGTGAGTGTTGGACCAATATTCTGCCAAGTAAAATGAGCTAGAGGGGATAGCCTTGTTAGCGGGATTAGAAATACAGCAGTATCTGCAGGAGGGCAGTACTTTGCATATTCTGCTTTTTTATGAGGACACAATCCTAAATAGGAGTTAACTTTGAATTAATTGTAGTAAATTGATAATGTCACAACTTTTCTGGCATTTTCATCTGTAAAACTTGGGTAATGAAGGCAGGTGTTAGAAGAATAAACTCTGGGACTTCCGGTTGCGGCTATGCCTTGGTAGGTCGCACGGTCGGCAGCTCCCGCCGATAACGGACTTTTGGGCCCTTTTAAGGAGCTCCAGCGGCACTTGGACGACGATTCCCGGTGTGGGAAGGAAACAGTGAGGGTCCCCCAGCGCTGTATGGAGTGGACCAGGAGCGGAGCGGTCAAAAAAATGGCTTTAGAGAAGAGAGGAGAACGGGCGCGAAAAAACAAAATGGCGGCGGGCGGTGACCAGGCAGCGTGGGCCCAGAGGTCTCGGGAACAGCAGGAGTTTCTGAGAAGCTGCTTTGCGGACTTGAAAGCGGAGATGTTGGCCCCTATGAAGGCGTCGATTGAAAGGTTGGTGGAGACCCAGAAGATGCAGGGGGCGGCGATTAAGGAGGTGCAGCAGAAGGTCTCGAGAATGAGGACGAGATTCTGGGCCTGGCGGTCAGAGTGGAAGCGCACGCGGCGCTGCACAAAAAATGGCAGGAGAAGCTGGAGGACCTGGAGAATAGGTCGAGGAGGCAGAACCTGCGGATTCTGGGTCTCCCTGAAGGCGTGGAGGGGGGGGATGCTGGGGCGAATGTGACCACGATGCTGAGTACGCTGATGGGCGCGGGGACTTTCCCGCGGCCCCTGGAGCTGGATGGGGCGCACAGAGTCCTGGCAAGGAGGCCGAGGGTGAACGAGCCGCCGAGGGCTATGGTGGTGAGGTTCCACCGCTTCACCGACAGGGACTGTGTCCTGCGATGGGCGAAGCAGGAGTGGAGCAGCAGGTGGGAGAACACCGAGATCCGGATTTACCAGGACTGGAGTGCAGAGCTGGCCAAGAAGCGGGGCAGGATTCAATCGGGCCAAGGCGGTCCTCCACGGGAAGGGGGTGAAGTTGGGGCTGCTACAGCCGGCGAGGCTGTGGGTCACATACCAGGGCCGACACCACTATTTTGATACGCCGGATGAGACGTGGACTTTCATCACAAATGAGACGTTGGACTCGAGTTAATGGTTCGCAGTATGTTATGAGGGTTGTGGGTGAGGAGATGGGGCAATGTTTGGGTGGGGGTTTTCCCCGCGTTTTCTTGGGTCTGGGTGGCCCCGTGGCCTGGGGCCCTCGGGGACTGGGGCGAGGTCGTAGTTGGGAGGAGCAGCGTCACAGGATGTGGGGTCGGCCCAGGCAGGGAGCGCGGCTTTTTCCCGCGAAATGGTGGGGGTGGTACCCGAAGTGGGGGGCGGTACTGTGTTCGAGATCCGCATTGGTTTATATGGGGTGTAGGGGGGGGGGAGACTTTCTTTACCCCACTTAGGTGGGGGGGCTGGAGATTTGGATGGGGAATCCAAAGAGGGTTTGGAGGCAGAGGCGGCCGGGGTCAGCATGAGTCAGCTGGCTTACGGGAGTGCAATGGGGGGGTAGGGGGGTTAAGCAGTTGCTTGGTCGGGGGAGGGGGGATTTGTGGGGGGAACTGGGTTGCTGCTGAGCTGATTGAGGGGGAATCGATGGTACGAGGGAGAGTTGGGGTGGGGAGCCTCCGCCTGGGGGACTGGAGGGTGCGGGAGGCGCAGGCACGTGGTTGGCCTAAAAAAGGAGATGGCTAGTTGGCAGGGGAGACCCCCGATCCGGCTGAGCACGTGGAACGTGAGAGGCCTGAATGGGCCGGTCAAGGGGCCCGGGTGTTCTCGCACTTAAAGGGGCTGAAGGCAGACGTAGCCATGCTACAGGAAACACACCTGAAGATCGCGGATCAAACCAGGCTGAGGAAGGGATGGGTGGGGCAGGTTTTTCACTCAGGGCTGGATGCGAAGAGCAGGGGGGTTGCAATCTTGGTGAATAGGCGGATGGCATTTGAGGCGGCAGTATTGTGGCGGACAAGGAGGGTCGTTATGTTATGGCGAGTGGCAGGTTGCAGGGGGCCCGGGTGGTGCTAGTGAATGTGTATGCTCCGAACTGGGATGAAGCGGATGCTGAGTCGGATTCCGGATCTGGAGTCATGTAGTTTGGTAATGGGGGGGGGGGGGACTTCAATATGGTCCTGGACCTGACTCTGGACTGGTCTAGGTCGAGGTCGGGTAAGCGGCCGGCAGCGGCCAAGGTCCTGAGGGGGTTCATGGACAAGATGGGGGGGAGTGGATCCGTGGAGATTTGCCAGGCCAAGGACAAGGGAGTTTTCCTTCTTCTCCCATGTACACAAGGCTTACTCGCGGATTGATTTTTGTGTGCTAAGCAGGGCGCTGATCTCGAGGGTGGAGGGGGCGGAGTATTTGGCCCTTGCGATCTCGGATCATGCCCCGCACTGGGTGGAGTTGGGGGTGGGTGAGGAGAGAGGCCAACGCCCTCTGTGGCGAATAGACGTGGGACTACTGGCGGGTCCGGAGGTGCATCCAAATGTATGTGGAGGCCAATGATAATGGGGAGGTGTCGATGAGTATGGTCTGGGAGGCGCTGAAGGCAGTGGTCAGGGGGAGTTAATCTCAATCAGGGCCCACAGGGAGAAGAGAGAGAGGATGGAGAGGGAGAGATTGGTGGGGAGATACTGAGGGTAGATAGGAGGTATGCGGAATCACCCGAGGAGGGGCTGCTGCAGGAGCGCCGGAGCCTCCAAACGGAGTTTGACTTGCTAACCACGGGGAAGGCTGAGGCCCAGTTGAGGAAGGTACAAGGAGCGGTGTATGAGTATGGGGGGAAGGCAAGTCGGATGCAGGTTCATCAGCTGCGGAAGAGAGAGGTGGCTAGGGAGATTGGGGGAATTAGAGATAGGGGGGAAAAACGGTGCGGAGTCCAGCTAAAATAAACGTGGTCTTTAAGGACTTCTATGGTAAACTATGAGTCTGAACCCCCGGAGGGTGGGGAGGGGATGAGGCAGTTCCTGGACCAACTGAGGTTCCCAAAGGTGGAGGAAGGGCAGATTGAGGGACTGGGGGCCCCGATTGGGATGGAGGAGCCTAGTTAAGGGGTTGGGGAGTATGCAGGCAGGCAAGGCCCCGGGGCTGGATGGGTTCCCCGTGGAGTTCTATAGGAAATTATCGGAGGTGTTGGGCCCGCTGTTGTTGAGAACTTTTAACGAGGCTAAGGAAAAGGGTTTCCTTCCCCCGACGATGTCGCAGGCTCTGATCTCGCTTATTCTCAAGCGTGATAAGGACCCGCTGCAGTGCGGCTCCTATAGGCCGATTTCACTCCTTAATGTAGATGCCAAGCTGTTGGCCAAGATCTTGGCCACTAGGATTGAGGATTGTGTCCCGGGAGTGATTCATGAGGATCAGATGGGATTTGTGAAGGGCAGGCAGCTGAATACGAATGTGCAGAGGCTCCTGAATGTGATCATGATGCCCTCAGAGGGGGGGACGCAGAATTGGTAGCGGCAATGGACACGGAGAAAGCCTTCGATCGGGTGGAGTGGGAGTACTTCTGGGAGGTGTTAGGCATATTTGGATTTGGGGAGGAATTCATAGGGTGGGTCAAATTGTTGTACCAGGCCCTGGTATCGAGTGTGTCGATGAACCGGCTGCGGCCAGGGTACTTTAGGTTATATCGTGGAACGAGGCAGGGGTGCCTTTTGTCCCCCCTGCTGTTTGCCCTGGCGATTGAGCCGCTGGCCATGGCGTTGAGGGAGTCCAGAAACTGGAGAGGGCTGGTTCGGGCGGCGGGGGGGGGGGGGGGGGGGTGGGGGGAGCACCGTGTTTCACTGCATGCGGATGACCTGCTTCTGTATATTGCGGATCCGGTGGAGGGGATGGGGGAGGCCATGCAGTTTCTTAGGGACTTTGGAGACTTCTCGGGATGCAAGCTAAATGTGGGAAAAAGCGAGCTTCTTGTGGTGCATGCGATGGGCCAGGAAAAGAGGTTGGGGGAGCTACCGCTCAAGATGGTGGAGAGGAGCTTTCGGTACTTGGGCATCCAAGTGGCCAAGAGCTGGGGGGTGTTGCACAAGATCAACTTAGCGCAGCTGGTGGGTCAGATGGAGGAAGACTTTAGGAGGTGGGATATGTTGCCACTCTCCCTGGCGGGCAGGGTGAAGTCCGTAAAGATGACGGTCCTCCCCAGGTTCTTGTTCGTGTTCCAGTGCTTGCCCATTCTCATCCCCAAGTTCTTTTTCAAGCGGGTAAATAGGAGTATCACGGGATTTGTGTGGGCAAATAAGACCCCGCGGGTTAAGAGACTGTTTTTGGAGCGCAGTCGGGGGGGGGGGGGGGGGGGGTGTTGGCGCTGCCAAAACTGCAGCTATTACTGGGCAGCGAATGTGTCGATGATTCGGAAATGGGGAATGGAGGGAGAGGGGGCGCCGTGGAAACGGTTGGAGGCGGCGTCCTGTATAGATACTAGTTTGGGGGCAGTATACCACGAGCTCGGTGGTGGCGGCGACACTGAGGATTTGGGGGCAGTGGAGATGGCATAAGGGCGAGGTAGGGGCCTCAGTTTGTACCCCGATACGGAACAACCACAGGTTCGTTGCAGGTAGGATAGACAGTGGGTTCGTAGGCTGGCACAGGGCAGGTATCAGAAGGATGGGGGATTTGTTTATCGATGGGACTTTTTGCCAGTCTGAGGGCGCTGGAGGAGAAATTTGGGTTACCCACGGGGAACACCTTTAGGTACCTGCAGGTTCAGGTATTTGTGAAAAAACAGGTGGGGGAATTTCCGTTGCTGCCTGCCCGGAGGATACTGGAAAGGGTGGTCTCGGGGGTGTGGGTGGGGGATGGCAAAGTATCGGACATATACCAGGAGCTGCAGGAGGCGGAGGAGGCCTCGGTGGAAGAACTGAAGGGCAAGTGGGAGGAGGAGCTGGGTGAGGAGCTGGATGAGGGCCTGTGGGCTGATGCCCTGGGCAGGGTCAATTCCTCCTCATCTTGCGCCAGGCTCAGCCTGATCCAGTTTAAGGTGGTGCACCGGGCACACATGACAGGGGCGAGAATGAGTAGGTTTTTTAGGGTAGAGGACAGGTGTGTGAGGTGTTCAGGGAGCCCAGCAAACCATGTCCATGTGTTCTGGGCATGCCCGGCACTTACAGAATTTTGGAAAGGCTTCGCAAAGACTATGTCCAAGGTCTTGGATACTCGGGTAAAACCGAGCTGGGGGATAGCGATATTTTGGGTATCGGACGATCTGGGAGTGCAGGAGTCGAAAGAGGCCGGAGTCCTGGCCTTTGCCTCCTTGGTTGCCCAGAGAAGGCTCTTGTTAATGTGGAGGGACGTACAACCCCGAGTGTAGAGGCTTGGGTCAGTGACATGGCGGAGTTTCTCAGGTTGGAGAGGATAAAGTTTGCCTTGCGAGAGTCTGAGCAGGGGTTCTCCAGGCGGTGGCAACCGTTCCTTGACTTTCTCGCGGATCGTTAGGTGGAGGTCAACAACAGCAGCAACCCGGGGGGGGGAGGGGGGGATTTCATTTTATTTGTAAGGGGCAGGTGCCCTACTTTGCTTTGGTTTTGTTTATTAAATTCTTAGTTGGTTAGGGGGTTAAGTTGTTTTGTTGGCACAGTGTTTTGCCTTTGCATTATATTTTCTATTGTAGTGTTTTGTAAAGAATTATGGAAAAATCTTGAATAAAAACATTTATTAAAAAAAATTTTTTTAAAAGGAATAAACTCTGGTCCTTTTCTCTGCAATAGTTTCTTGTTTTCAAATTTTTATTTCAGCCAAATGACAATTTACTTTAAAAATTGACTTTTAAAATGTTTTTGTTTTCAAACAGGATACGGGCTTATTGGCTCGGTCAGCATTTATTGCCTATCTCTAATTACCCTTGAGAAATGGTGGTGAGCTTCAGTCCAGGTGGTGTAGGTACACCCACAGTGCTGCTAGGGAGTTCTAGCATTTTGATCCAGCAACAATGACTACATAGTTCCAAGTCAGAATGGTGTGTGGCTTGGTGGGAACCGACAGCAATGATGTTTCCAGGCATCTGCTGCCCTTGTCCTGGATGGTAGAGATTGTGGGTTTGGAAGTGCTGTCGAAGGAGCCTTGGTGAGCTCCTGCTGTGTATCCTTGTAGATGATACACACAGCTGCCACTGTGCATCAGTGATGGGATTGAATGTTTTAGGTGGGGATGCGGTGGCAATCAAGTGGACTACTTTGTTCTGGATGATGTTTGAGCTTATTGGAGCTGCGTTCATCCAGGCAAGTGGGGAGTATTCCATCACAATCCTGACTTGTGTTGTGTAGATGATGGACAGGCTTTGGGGATACAGGGGATTGTCCTCAGTGTGCTCTTTCGCAGGGTTGGTGCAGACCCAATGGGCCGAATGGCCTCCTGCACTGTAGGGATTCTATAATGAAGAGCCATATCTAATTCCTTTTTGAAATTACACAACGTTTTGGCCTCAACGACTTTCTGTGGTAGTGAATTCCACAGATTCACCGCTCTCTAGGTGAAGAAATGTCTCCTCACCTCAGTCCAAAAAGATTTACCCCTTTTCCTCAAACTATAACCCCTAGTTCTGGATGATTGAGAGTAGGAGCAGTAATTGACTGGGATGGATTTGTGCTACTTTTTGTGGACAGGACATATCTGGGCATTATTCCACAGTGCCATTAGATGCCAGTGCTGTAGCTGTACTGGATCAATTTAATCTATAGGCTCAGGTAGTTCTGCTCTATTCAGTACTATAGCTGGAATATTCTCAGTATCCAGTGTCTTCAGCCGTTTCTTGATATCACGTGGAGTGAATTGAATTGATTGAAAACTGACATCTGTGATGCTGGGGCCTCCGGATGGATCATCTACTTGGCACTTCTGGTTGAAGATTGTTGCGAATACCTCAGCCTTGTCTTTTGCACCGATGTTCTGGGCTCCTCCATCATCGAGGATGTTGATATTAGTGAAGCCTCCTCCTGTTGGTTGCTAGTTACCCACCACTATCCGGGCTGGATGTGGCAGGACTGCAGAGCTTAGATCTGACCCGTTGGCTACAGGTTTCCTGAGCTCGGTCTGTGAAAGGCTGGTTGGCACACAAGGTATTCCTGTGGTAGTTTTAGAAAATCACTGTGAACAAGGCAACCAAAAAGTTAGAAAATGCAAAAAAGTCAAAAGCAAAAACACAAGTAAAATTGCAATAACCTCACAAATAATTTCATTCCAATGCAGCGTTAGGTTCAGAAAGTAAATAACAACACAGAATGTTTTCCTGGTTAAACTAAACTGCCCATTTCACCAACTAAATACAATATCCTAAAGTCTACAAATAATTATAGCTTTAATCATTCTTTCACCTACAACTTTGAAATATTCCCATAGCCTCAAAAATAAAACCTGCAGAATCCTGATGCATATTCGGCAGAAGGGACTGTCAGGTGAGCAGTCAGCATTTCAGTCCCCGAGCAAGTGGATGACACGGAATCCTGACCATGCAGGAGTCCATTCAATAATAATAATCACTTATTGTCACAAGTAGGCTTCAATGAAGTTACTAGCCGCCACATTCCGGCACCTGTTCGGGGAGGCCGGTACGGCAATTGAACCTGCACTGCTGGCCTTGTTCTGCATTACAAGCCAGCTATTTAGCCCAGTGTGCTAAACCAGCCCATCAAGTCTGCACTGCCCCGCTGAACATCTACCAGAAAAAGTTAATTATGCATCAATAGGATTTGGATTTGAATTTTAGAAACAAGTCTAACTACCAATTTGTCTTTCATCAGATTGTCATTACCAACAAATTAGCAAAAATAGCAGCCCCACCAACTGGGCTGTTAGCAGGAAAAGAATCGATCTCTGGAGTATTGCCGTTCACCCAACATATGTTTAATCAGGAAAATGTGGCTCTAGAACTGTAGAGGCTTCTATGGAACAGCAAGATGCCAAACAGGCTTCAACTGGACAGGAACGTTAGCAACAATACTGGAATTAATGGGTCTATAACTTAACAGAAACAAGCAAAAATGAGCATACTTGGGATTGTCAGAAACGTCGACTTTATGAAGGAATTGAATTTAACAGAATAATCTCAATAACAATTAGAGTTAACAGAATCACATGTCACCAATAGGCCTGTAGTTAACAGAAAAATATCTGCCTGACCAATAGGATCAAAGTGGAAAACGTAGTCAGTAATATACATCAGTTTTCTGGTACCCAGTGAAGGAGGTTGGGTTGTAACAACGGCTTTTATTACAAACGGGTTTCAAATTGACACAGTGGCCTTGCCCAGGAGACTGCACCTAGTGGACAAAATAATTTCCCAGCAATTTTTACTGTAAGGGTTAGACTATGGGGATCTCACTCGTGTGATTGGAGCTTACAAGAACAGCAATAACGCTATCAAAGAACCTCCGTCGCAGTATTTCGGTCCTGTGGAGAATGAAGGAATTTGTGGAACGGAGTCATAAGGAGCTGGATTCTCTGATTTTGAGACTAAGTGCTGACGCCAGCGTGTGAACAGTGGAGTTTTACTCCCGAGAAAAGGCGCAAAACCTCCACCAATCCTCCGCCTGGTGGGGGGCTAGCAGGCACACAGTGTAAAGCCCCAGTCTCGAACTGTGGATACAGCTGGAGAATTGCAGGGACCGTGACTGCGGCCTGCAGCAGCCATGCCGTGCAACATGGCGCTTCCCGCGCTCGGACCCAGCCTGCCAAATAGTGCCCCCCTTTGGCCAGGCTTGCTACCCCAGACCACCCCACCACCAGTTTCCCCAGACCCCGCTAAAGACCCCCTGCCCGTGGATCAGCTCCCCCCAACCCCCACCCTGACTGTGGCGCCGCTGGACTCAGTCCGCAGGCACCACGCTGAGTTCCCAAAATAAAATAGCACACGTGCCCCACGCTGTCGGGAACTCGGCCCATCGGGGGCGGAGCATCGGGGGGAGGGCCAAGGGTGACATCCTGAGGCTGTCCATATAGAGTACACCATTTTGGAGGGGGCGGAGCATCACCAAAGTGGTGCCACCCCCCCGATTTCGGCGCCAACATGGATTCTCCGGCTGATCACCGAATGTGATTTTGGCATCGGAGACGGGAGACTCCCGTCCAAGATCCGACACAGAAACATAAACAATAGAAACAGGAGGAGGCCATTCGGCCCTTCGAGCCTGCTCCACCATTCATTATGATTATGGCTGATCATCAAGTTCAGTACCCTGATCCCACCTTCCCCCCATATTCCTTGATCCCTTTAGCCCCAAGAGCTGTATCGAATTCCTTCTTGAATTACACAACTTTTTGACCTCAACTACTTTCTGTGGGAGTGAATTTGACAGATTCACCGCTCTCTGGGTGAAGGGATTTCTCCTCACCTCAGCCCAGATAAGTTTACCCCTTATCCTCAAACTATGACCCCTAGTTCTGGACTCCCCCATCATTGGGAACCAATGATTTTATTGAATGGTGGAGCAGACGCGAGGAGCCCACAGTTAATTTTTCTCATGTTGTACTTGTTGTGCCTGCGGCTGATTTGACAGCAGCACCAACAGCAGAAACTTCACCAATCAGAAGTGAAGGTAACAGAAGAACAATTTCACCAAGTGAGTTTGAATTATCAGAAGGAACAGTTTGACTAACTCGGGGTGAGCGGGTTGTGATGGTTAGAATGAATAATCACCAGCTAAACAGGTGAATTAAATACCTTTTCCGGCAGATTTACACTTTTCAGAAGCTGTGAAACAAGAGAATCCTGAACAGCGACAACACAAATCTCTGGGAGTAAATGAATGGAAACAAATTGATTTTGGGGGAGGGGTTGGAGGAGGTGGTGGGGGAGGGGCTGGAGGTGGTGGGGGAGGGGCTGGAGGTGGTGGGGGAGGGGCTGGAGGTGACAGGAGCGGATTTAGAGAATTGGCCTGAATAAATCTGTGATCTGGGAAAAAAATGATCATTTGACGTCCTAGCAGCGGAAAGGTTGGACTGGACACTGTGCACAGACCCACAGACAGACAGACCCACAGACAGACAGACCCACAGACAGACAGATAAAAGCAAATTACTGCGGATCTGAAACCAAAGAGAAAATGCTGGAAAATCTCAGCAGGTCTGGCAGCATCTGTAGGGAGAGAAAAGAGCGAACGTTTCGAGTCCAATGATTCTTTGTCAAAGCTAACAGACAGAGAAAGTGGGAAATATTTATACTGTGGAGTGAGAATGAAAGATGAGTCATAGCCACAGAAACCCAGGGAACCCGGGTGCGAATGGCCACAGAAACCAAGGGGAAAGAGTGCTAATGGCAGTCCCCAGAGAGAACAAAAGATGTGAAAGGCCAAACAGCAGGGAAACTAACATCAGAGGATGAACTGTAGATGGGGGGCAGGGGAGGAGCAAAGAGGAAAGGTGGATAAGATTTGGGGGGGGGATATTAAATATATTAAGAAAGAAATGGTAAGACAGTTAAAAGATACACCCACACACAGACCGACAGACATGCCCACAGACAGATCACCACACAGACACTCCACACACAGACAGACAAACAAACAGCACCACACAGGCCCACAGACAGATATTAAATATATTAAGAAAGAAATGGTAAGACAGTTAAAAGATAGACCCACACACAGACCGACAGACATACCCACAGACAGACCACCACACAGACCCACAGACCACCACACAGACCCACAGACACAGACCCCCACACACAGACAGACCCACAAACAGACCACCACACAGACCCACACGCAGACATACCCACACACACACACAGACCCACTGACAGACAGTCACAGAGGCGCGGGGGGGGGGGGGGGGCAGTGGAGGCTGTTCTTGCTGATGGACAGCAGTAGAGTTACTGACCCTCCATTTGGAAGGAGGATCTGGTGTGATGGAGATATCGGCTCTGATGTGAATCTTCTCCCCACCTGGGACCGGATCATTATTCATTAATCCCAATTCTCTATCAGAGCGCATTCCTTCCAAATTGCTCCTGACAGCGGGAAATGCAAATGATGAAACCAGAGCCTCGGCTGGGAAAAAGTGGAAGCTTTTGTCTGAAAAGGAGACTTATTCTCCACTCCGACTTTTTCATTTGTGATTTCCTCCAAATGGTTGACATTTTCAGCACAACACTGCCTTTCCCTTTCAGGGGTCGGGTTACCAGCGGGACCCAGGACCCGAGCCCTGGGCTGCCCCTCAATCACAACCACATAGAAAAGAATCTTTTCATTCTTTTTCATTTCAATCTCTGCTTTCTGGAGTCTGACTCATTTCGCAACGTGGAATAATTAGCGCCCGATTTTAAACTGTGCCGGGGACACATTAGCGGAGGAGCCCGGGGTGTGGGACATGCGCTGGGACTCGGTCAGGTAGGTTTGGCTCCTGCTGCAACTTTGCAAATTATTTCCACGGAGATTCATTGGTGTAACGTCCTGGGGCGGTGAAAGGCGCTAAACAAATGCAGCCTTTCTCCCGGGACACCGATTCAACGTGACATTGGAGATTTGCTTTGATATCAAATCATCTTTCAAATGTTGGGTTAAATTGTTCTGTGGTCTTTGGTAATAAAATTATGGAATGATTACAACTCCGCCCCACCCTCCTTGTCCTTGCTGGTTCCAGGAGATTAACCCCGCTACTTCCCGCCCTTTCCTACAATATTTGTCTTTAGGTAATGATCCAATTCTCTTTCAAAAGCCATGTCTGATTCCATCTGACTCCGGACCCCTGCTCAGGGCTGGTTCCTTTGCCAATGATCTGAACCCCAGGATTCTTGTTCTCAACATCTGCTCTGTTCAGACCCAAAGTGAGCTAGAAGATTTTTTATCAAATTTCCTCTCAATTTTTCTTTGTTCTGAGGAAAACAATTGCAAACTACCCACACAATTCAAATCCCTCATTCCTGGGTTGTACTGTTTTCTAATAAGCATTAGAATTTAATTTTCTAAATGTCCGTACAAATTGCATTTGGAATTAACTCATTTCCAACTCCTCGCGGTAATAGTTGACATTCTCACTCCCATCTCGAGGTCACTGGGGTTCAAAATTTAGTAATTTATATCCCAAATCCAGTGAGCTGAAGCCATGTCAGATTGCTTCATGTCACCCACTGAATCTAGGTGAGGTGGGCAGTGTATTCTGTTGAACTGAGTTATGTTGGTGTATCCTTTAGAACTGCGGCGAGATGGTTATTGTAATCCATTCACACAGATATCGTCGCTATTGCACTGAACTGGAATTAAATGGCCAAAGTATTGGGCTGAATCAGACTGAAATGTTGGGCAAAGCCCGTTGGTCACCTCATTTTAACGCAATGTTTCCCATTCATCTGGTTACTGTGAGTTTCTCAACGAATGCTTTGAATTGAAGTGAGATGTGTATTGAACTAGAATGATGTTTTCCGTGTACATCATTTCACCCGCAAAACCAGGGTATAGTCCGTGAACGCTGAATGAAGCGGAATAATCTCTGGGAGTGCCAATGAACGGTATAAACACTGCAAAATAACGTAGGTTTATTTGAAAACAGTCAAAATCCTGCGGATTCTGGAGATCTGAAACACAAACTAAAGTTTTGGAAATCTTCAGGTCAGTGGAGAGATTCAATGGCCTTCCATCAGAAACTATTTTCATCTGTTGCAATAGCCTTTCTCCAAAATCTGTTCCCCTTTCTCTTTAAAAAATATTTATTCACATCCCTTTTAAAGTGAATTAGGGATTCTGATAAATCATTCATTTTCTCATTACACCTGTTACAACATTATGTAAATTCTCTATTTTTGATCATTTAAGTTGATGCATTCTCGGTACCAATTTAGATAATTGATCATGGTTTATCAATCTGAACACCTGTCTACGGTCCTCTCTAACTTCTCTTGGGAGCCTGCCCTGCCCCGATATTAAAAACTCTGTTGATCTAATGTATCATAACTAAATTGTCTTATTTCTGGTCTTGTATTCTATCCAGTGACCTGTAAAGGTTTAGAATGTTGTTCCGCTCGCTCTCCATCTATTTCTAAATTGGGATCCCATTTTGTTTCAACGCTAATCAACTTCTCCTCCCACTTTTCAAGAGAGCCTTTGTAACGGAACCTTTAAATATCTCCAGTAATTTAAATATTTTAGCCCTGTGTGTGCCCTCCAGTTCATCTTCCAAAATCTAGCAGCTGACAGATTCACACTGACCACTCTAAATAACCAATGTTTTTCGAACCAAGTATTAATGTTATCCAGTAGAATGTCTCGGAGAAGCTTTTCCGTTCCTGATGTTAGGCTGATTGGCTCGAATGGTCTTTGCTTCATTGGGCAGCACAGTGGATAGCACTGTGGCTTCACAGCGCCAGGGTCCCAGGTTCGATTCCCTGCTGGGTCACTGTCTGTGCGGAGTCTGCACGTTATCCCCGTGGGTTTGCTCCCACAGTCCAAAGATATGCAGATTGGCTATGCTAAATTGCCCTTCGTGTCCAAAAAAAAGGTTAGATGGGGTTATTGGGTTAGGGAGTGCAAGTGAGGGCTTAAGTGGGTCGGTGCAGACTCGATGGGCCGACTGGCCTCCTGCACTGTATGTTTTCTTCCTTCTAGGACAGAACTTGCCATGTTTTGTGGCAAATTATCCATTTCGGGCTTTCCACCATAGTGTCTGAATTATGACCGGAATCAGGACCTGATGCTACCCCCCCCCCCCCCCCCCAATGTTTGCACGATTACTCCCTTATATAACTCTTGCACCTCGCTCTTTAACTCACCAAATTAATTGGCAACATTTTGTGCATTTACCACCTTTTGTCCAAATAATCTGAATCCGCATTAATCCTCTTTCATGTTGCGCTTCTATCTGATTTCTGCTTATTTCCTCTCTGATGATCATTAAATCCATTCTCATAGAAACAGTTACTCTGTCTGGTGACTTTCCCCAGCTGTCTCTGGGTTTATTTGTGCAGGGCACTTTACTGAAACTTCCACAAAGTCTATTTCTCCCTTTAGGAACTATGGCTTGAGTTGACAACAGGAAATGCCCAGCCAAACCAGCTGAATTAACATTCGGATGAAAGGTTGTTTATCTGAAAGGTTCTCTCTCCACAGACGCTGCCAAACTTGCTGAGTTTTTACAACATTTTCTGTTTTTATATAAAATCTGCTGAATTGACTGTTTGAATTTTTGTTTTATGAGTTCAAACGGTTCTCTTTCCCTCTCCAAAACCTTTTGCATCTACTCTGTGGACCTCGGGGTACCTGCGGGGTGACGGGCGAGATTTCGCAAACATTTACTGGATTCAGTTCCAGTTCGTGATTAGAATTTACCATCCTCAATTCTGAAAAGTTTCATCGATTGAAAATTAATGTAACAATGGTCACAGCATCAGGTCTTCTTACACCTTAACTATTTGCTGTGTGTTATATTCTCAGAATTGAAATTGGGAAATGGAGAAGATCACTTTGGAAAGTGATCTGAGCGGGTCTGAAATTTACCATTAATCTGAATTAATTAACGACAGCCAAGGTTAGAGAGACAGACGGATATGCGATGGTTGATGTGATGAAAATAGGATCGATCGAAAAGCTTTTAGAGAGAGGGCAATTCTCCAAGTAGCGGAGAAGCAGTGAAATGATTTAATTTTGTGAACACATTAATATTGTGTCAGGACCAATTGAGCTTCCTGTCTGAGGAGCTGCAGCCATCACTAATGGAATGGAAATAAGTGAAGTTTAATAATCACAGCCCTTCGATTGACAATCTTTCTGCAGCTGGAACTAGTCCAGAGATGGAGATGGATCTCGGAACTAAACAATCTGATGTGGAGATGGGTCCACTGGGTTTTGATATTGCCAAACTGTGTAGCTGGTGGAAGCGGAAATAAATATTGTTTAGGATGTGAGTGGAATATTCGTGCGGGAGGAGCATTTTTTATTTATTATTTATCTGACTCAGACTAACTTGTTTGGCTGAATTAGAACTTTGCTTTCAGTAAATTACTTTTTCAATGTATAAAGAAACCAAAGGTGTTTCCCAGAAGGAGAGGGCGTGGAATGGCCAAGATGTGGAGAGAAAATGATCTGAAACTCAGATGGAGGCTGAACAGGTTTCAGTCGCTGTGACAGAGAGAGAAGGTTACTGGATTAGTCACCCACACATCTGAAATAATGCTTCACAGTCACGGATTCCAATCCCACTATAGTACTTGCTGGGATTTAAATTCAAAACTTAATAAATCTGGAATGATGCTGTGGCCATGAAACTCCCAGATTGTCATCAAAACCAATCTGGTTCACCAATACCTGGAGGAGGAATCTGCCTCCAGACTCACAGCAATGTGATTGGTTCTTCAATGCCCTCTGAAATGTTTGAGCAAACCTTTGGGCTGTACCAAACCACTAAAGAGAAGTTGAAAAGGAATGGACCATATGGCATCAAACAAGAATAGCACACCCTGCCCAGTCAACCTTGCAAAGTCCTCCTCAATACCAATCCGCAAATGATAACCATGTGGAAGGCTGTTCCACAAGATAGTCATACTCATGGGACCATCCCTCACAACGAATGTCAAAACTCCTCCATCACCATCCCTGGTATGTCCTGTCCCACTAGCAAGACAGGCCCACCAGAAATACTGCTCCAGTGATATACACATGGATGAGTGTCCTGGGAATCCTCAACATTAACCCCTGACCCCATACATCTCATGGCACCAGGTCAACCATGGGTAAGGTAACCTGCTGATTACCACCTACGACCTCTCAGCTGATGCTCCTCATGTTGAACACAGCATGGAAGAAACACTGAGTAACAATGTACATCGTTAAGGTGCCAATCTAGTGAAACTGTAACACAGGAGTAGACATTCTGGATCGTGAAAGCAAAATGCAACAGTCAGAGCAAAATTATCCCATAACCAATTGATCTGATCAAAGGTGCAGTCCTGCCACATCCTGTAGTGAATTAAACAACTTACTGGAGGAGGAGATCCACAAATGTCCCCATCCTCAATGATGGAGGAGCCCGGCACAATGTGAAAAAGACAAGGCTGAAGCATTCGCAACAATCTTCAGCCAGAAGTACCGAGTGGATGATCCATCTCGGTCTCCTCCGGAGGTCCCAGCATCACAGATGTCAGTCTTCAGCCAATTTGATTCACTCTACGTGACATCAAGAAACGGCTGAAGGCCCTGGATACTGCAAAGGCTATGAGCCCTGGCAATATCCGGTAGAAATAATACCGAAGACTTGTGCTCCAGAACATGCTGCACCCCTAACCAAGCTGTTCCAGTACAGCTCCAACACTGGCAGCTACCCGGCAATGTGGAAAATTGTCCAGGTGTGTCCTGTACACAAGAAACAGGACAAATCCAACCCAGCTAATTAATTGTTCAAAATCTTAAAGGTTGATAAAGTAAATAGCAAGAACCTATTCCCATTGGCTGGAGGATTGATGACTAGAGACTGATTTAAGAAAAGTAGCAGAAACAACAAATGGAAGAAAATGTCAGGCGCGAGTTAGGATCTGGAACCTGCTGCAGCCCAAAAGGCCATTAGAAATGGATTCTATTGTAACCTTCAAAAGCAAATTGGATAAGTACTTGGAGGGGAAATATTTGCGAAGCTGCAGAGGAAGAACAGAGAGGTGAAACTAGTTGGATGATTATTTTGAAGAGCGAGCACTGGTACAAATAGCTTGTTTCTATGAGGAAGAGATTGACCCGAGAATCAATCCAGGGAGTGTATAGAAATGATGGTACTACAGAGGGAAAAGGTATCATTCCTACACAATGCACTGACTGTGAGTTCACGCAAAGATAGCTTCATTGATGTGGGCAAAGGAGGAGACACATTGGAGGAAGATATGTTGAATGATAAGAGAGTGAGGAGGTGAACGCGCAATAATAAGTCATTAAGGACATTGTGTGATTGGTGTTGAAACCAATCTGTCTCTGAGGGAAGCATCGAAAGTCTGACTAAATCCAATGAATTGCAGATGTGGACACTGAGCGAGAATATAAAAATGTGTCCTAATATCTTGTAAAATAGTGCTTGTTGAAGATTGAATGGAATGCTCAAGGATTTGTGTCTGGGAACCGGGATGAAGCTATCATAGAACCCTAGAATTAATAGTACAGACGAAGGCCACTCAGCCCATCGAGTCTGCACATCTATCGTGTAGATGGTGAGGTCCCTGTCAGCAGAAAGTGAAGTTGATCACCTGAATGAATCTGAGTTCTGGGTTAAGGTGAAAGGTATTGAGGAGAGGGGGTGACACGAGAGTTTGTTGACAATGAAAGTGAAATATTTTGATAAAAGCCACATTGTATTTCTTGTTGTAGGACCATGATTGGCGAATCTGTGGCTGTGCGGACGTGGATCTTTCTGTCAATGGCCTGTAATGAAGGTCAGTAATTTGGGGAAAGTTGGGGAATGTTTTGAGTATTTGATGTTCTCCCTGTCGTTAAGTTCTGTCTGTTTTCCAGCGCTGTGCTTGGGGCTATTGTATCAGTTTGGAAGCAGGGACATGGACAGCGAAACTCCCAAAGTGGATGATGGCGGCTCTCCAGAAATTCCTCTTTCAATTACTTTCCCATTTTTTGCAATGGGACAGAGATCTCTGCACGTGAGTAATTGGCTTGTTTTGGGAATTGTGAGTTACAACAGCATAGAGAGAGATGGGCATCTTTCAAATGAGTCCGCCTAGATCATTGGCTACTTTTTCCACTGAGTGTTTTATATTTTATAGCCATTGGGTAATTGCCATTTAATGAAATTGGTATCCTATCTGGCAGGTGAATAACAATGGTGTGATATCCTTCAATGTACAAGTCAGCCAATTCACACCTGAAGCTTTCCCCCTCTCTGATGGTCGCTCGTTCATTGCTCCTTTTTGGGCTGATGTTCACAATGGAATCAAGGGCAATGTGTATTACAGAGACAGCACCGAACCCAGTCTCCTGCAAAGAGCTACCAAGGACATCAGGAAGAGTTTCAAGGACCAGGCCACCTTCTCAGCCACCTGGGTCTTCATCGCCACTTGGTACAAAGTCACCTTCTATGGAGGCAGCGCTACTACACCGGTAATCACAACGCTGTGAAACCATGGGCTGGAGAGATTCACACCTTTTACACTAGCCTAGCCTGCTGGGCGAAGGGATAATTATTTGGGCGACATTGAAGTTCCCCCAGCCAGATGAACTCTTTGGATGGAGAAGTTGTAATTCAGTCACTAGCAGGGTTCGAGTTCCTGTCACAGTGTCACTCTATCTCTCTGTAATATAATTGGCTGATATAAGTAATAGAAATAGGAGGAGACCATAACCCCTTCACTAGCTCCGAAAGCTAGTGATTCCAAACAAACCTGTTGGACTTTAATCTGGTGTTGTAAGACTTCTTACTGTGCCCATCCCAGTCCAATGCCGGCATCTCCACATCATGATCATTCAATACAACCATGGCTACATTTCTGTCTCAACTACTTTGACACCTGCTCCCTATATCCCTTCATTCCTGACAGAATAAAATCTGTCTATCCCAACTTTATAATATCCAACTCTCCAGTATCTACAAACTCTAGGCTAGAGAATTCCCACAATTCACAATCATTGAGTGAAGACATTTCTCATCAACTCAGTCCTAAATATGGATTCCTTTTCTTGAGGCTGTTCTCAGTTCCCCAGGCAAGGGAATAAACCTTTGTGGCTACCCTATCAATCCCCATCAGAATCTTATATGTTTCAACCTTGTAAAACTACAGAGAACATGAGCCCAATTTATTCAGTCTCTCCTCATAGGTCCACCCACTCATCCCAGGGACCAACTTAGAGGGAACATTCGCTGTATCAACTTCAATGCAAAGATACCTCCTAAAACATGGAGACTAAAACATACAGTATTCAGATATGGTCTCACCACAGCGTCACAATTGCATTCCTTACTATTTTACTTCAGTATCCTTGCAATAAAGGCTAACAGGGGAGGTGGTGATGTAGTGGTAGTATCACTAAATGAGTAATCCAGAGACCCAAGGCTTTGCTCTGGGGATGTGGGTCCAAATCCCACTGAAGGTGGAATTTGAATTCAATTTTTAACAAATGACATGAAACCATTGCTGATTGTCGTGAAAACCCATCTGGTTCACTAATGTCTTTCCGGGAAGGAAATATGCCGTCCTTATCTGATCTGGCCTACATGTGACTCCAGACCACAGCAATGTGGTTGACTCTTAACTGGCCCAGCAAGGCAATTGTGTCAA
This sequence comes from Scyliorhinus torazame, assembly GCF_047496885.1. Lineage (NCBI taxonomy): Eukaryota > Metazoa > Chordata > Chondrichthyes > Carcharhiniformes > Scyliorhinidae > Scyliorhinus > Scyliorhinus torazame. The sequence goes on from NC_092727.1 coordinate 417,997, forward strand.
ATCACTACAAAGCCAATAAAAAGGAATTAAACTGGGCAGGCCACCCGGCATCGAACCAGGCACCTGAAACGACAACGGCAAACCCAGCCCTGCCGACCCTACAAACTCCTACTTACTAACATCTGGGGGCTTGTGCCAAGGTTGGGAGAGCTGTCTCACAGACTGGTCAAGCAACAGCTTGACATAGTCATACTCACAGAATCATACCTTACACACAATGTCCCATGTTAGATGTTTTAGCTGCTGTGATATGAAGAGTCTAAAGTTCTGTTCCTTTTTCACAAACACACATTTATTTCATTCCAACAGCCTTTGCACTAAACTCTAACCATACATCACCTGCCAGAGGCCACCTGGAGCCCCTTTACATATCAGTGTCAATTAATGGATACTTAACATAAATGAGACAACTAATTGCAATGTCTCTTAACCCATTACTTAACAGTCTCCCCTTCCTTGGAGAAAAAAATAATTAAGTGAAAACAAAATTTCAAGAAACTCAAAAACACACACATGATGTCCCCCCCCCCCTTTTTGTTTGTTTGGACGAGATTAAAAAAAAGTCACAGAAACAAGCGTCCTTCATTAACAATATCCAAAAGTTTCTGTGAACTCGCCCCTCTTTTCGTAAAACAGTCTGACAGTCGATAGCTCCTGTCGACCCATTAAATTTTTGTTATTTCCCCTCTGTCCAACATCTGCTTCAAACTTGCGATGTCTATCCGTAACCTCTTTTCATTGACACTTTTTGTAGAGTGCACATTTTCCCACAGGGATTTATTGTCAATGTGACAGTCAATAGGTATATTACCCAAATCCCCTAATCCCAAAATTTCTGTCAATATCATACTTATATAAAAGGCCATATTCACCGCCTCTACAAGGCTTAACGTCGCAGCAGCCAAAGTGCTTTTTACCACTCACCTTATTTTCTTTGTTTCCCACACAAGCGGGCAACATTTACCATTGTTCCCCAAAAGGAAAATTAAAAAACCTCCTGTGCTTGAAACCCCATCACATAAATTTGCGTAGGACGCATCACTATAAACTATGAGTTTCAAGCGCTTAAGGTCACCTAAAACCGGGAACTTCAAAACACACTCCTGCATTTTTAGTTTGGCCAACGCTTTATTTGCTCTTATTATGTCTTCCACTTTGGGATCATTCATTTTTGTACTCAACTCTAGACATCAAAACTCACGTCTGGTCTAGTCTGTCTACCTGACCAGTTCAGTTGCCCAATTAAACTTCGCAGTTGCTCTTTTTCTATCTTTGAAACCATTGCGTCTTTTTGTGAAACTCGGCCACAACTAATTGCTATTGGGATGTTGCTTTCCAAATAAGATTGCTGACATAAAGTTGCCCCGAACTTAGTCTGTCCAATTTCCAGTCCAATATATTTAAATGCACCGGAAGCCTGGCTTCCAACCCTGAATTCTTTCCTCAAACCAGAGATTACAATAGCTTCAAAATCACGAGTCCCACCCCACAAAAAATCATCGACATGCATCATAAAAATGCCAGAAAGATTTCCTTTATAGTGCCAGTAAAACATTGCAGGATCTGCTTTCAACTGGCAACAGCCTAATTTTAACAAAACTGACCTTACCGAAAAATACCAAACTCTAGATGCATCATTTAATCCATACACACATTTGTTCAACTTCCAAAGTACCCCTTCTGTGTTAGCTGCTTCTTTAGGAGGACGGAGAAAAATGTCTCTCTGGAGCTGATGCCCCTGCAAAAAGGCAGCGTTTATATCTATAGATTTGCATTCCCATGCCTTTGTGGCTAATAGAGCCAAGAAGATCTTTAAAATAACCTTTCCTGCTGTCGGTGAATCTACCCTTAAATTCTGATCTTATAAGTTTTCTTCAAATCCCCTTGCCACAAGCCTGGCCTTTGCCTTGTAAGTTCCATCCGGAAGAACCTTTTCCGTGCAAATCCATCTGTGAGATAGAGCTGTTTGTCCCCTATCCGGTACTTCCGCGTATACCCCAAATTCACTCCAACTATGCAATTCTTGCTGTTTAGCTTCTTTAATAACTTTTTCGCCTAATTTATTTGAAGCCACCAAAATCTCACGTGCATGTGGGCTTCTACTCCTATTAGTATTCGTAGTCTTACTCATGTTCCGAGATCTTGACAAACTACGTCCCCTCTCCCGCCTGGTATCTCGTTCTGTACTGCTACTGCTTGATATTTCCCTTCTGCTGTGGGATGTCCTTTCAATAGTTCTCAACCTTTTCCTGCGGACCTGTTCACTATCTGATGTACTATCTGAACTGGCACTGCGTTTCTGGGCCCTCCATTTTTGAACTTCGTTTTCCCAACCCATTGTCTTGACTCCTTCCCCTGAATGCTGTACATTCAACCAATGTTTATACTTTCCAGTGGCCTTCCCTGCTCTACTAATAATAGTTACATCCTTCCAGTGACTAGACCCTTCAGGCAAGTATGTCACTTTTGTACCAACTTTTGGCAGTTGCCCTTTCGGAAAAATGGTCTGTTCTAATTCATCAGAAGTGTTGTGTTCCTCCACAGAAACCCTGTCTATATCAGTTAATTGGTCCTCATAGTTCTGTAACACATGCGTACCAGATGACTCTAGTTCCTCGTCATGTCTGTCTGCTCTGTCTAAATTTGTAATCTGTACCCATTATCCTTGATGGATGTACCTTAACCGTTTGATTACCATGTTGCAAAATAATTGTTTTGCCATCTATGCCTATGATCTTCCCTGGGCCTTTCCATTCATTAGAATTGTCTCTCTTATAGTATACCATGCCTCCTTTCTGAAAAACGGCATCTGATGGCCGTACGTTATGTCTTAAAGCTCTGCGAATTCTTTCAGAGACTTCTGCTTCCAAAAAAGCTTTTCTACTGCTATGTAATGCATTTAAATGTTCAGCAAAACCAGAGCTAATTGTAGTCCCCTCCCAAGCTGGAGGCTGGTCATCCAAAATGGATGGAATTTTAGGATTTCTACCAAACACTAATTGATAAGGACTATAGCCCCCAACCATCTGCAATGAATTCTTTGCATGTACTGCCCATGCTAAAGCGGAATTTAGCCTGCAATTTGGTCGATCTGCCAAAATTTTCTGAAGCATGTCATCGATGACGGCATGATTTCTTTCACAGACACCATTACTAAATGGGCTTTATGCAGCCGTATTCATAACACTGATATTCATGTTTTCACACATATCCCTAAACTCATCATTAGCAAATTCTCGCCCATTGTCCGTAAGGAATTTTGCCGGTGGACCCATTCCTGTCCCTATCCATTTTTCCACGATTTGATCCAGAATTACTCTCTTTTCTTTACTTCGTACAATCGTTGATTGACTAAATCTGGTTGCTAAATCTACAAAATGCAAAATAAATATATTATTTGCTTTATCCCAGATCTTAAGGTCCATGGCCACAATGTCGTTAAAATTCCTGGCCAAAGGTAAGGTTACTATCGGTCGTGCTGGTGTCCTTCTGTACTTCCTACAAACTTCACAGCGGTCACTAACCTGTTCTATCAGTTTAGTATAGTCGTCATCCCTTACCCCTGCATCCTTTAATAAATGTTTCAGCCTCCGAGGCGACGGATGTGCAAATTGCCTATGCAGTTTTAATACCACAAGCTTTTTATCAGCTAAAGTCCCATTTTCAATTGCCATTAACACATCCTTAACCACTCTACTTGAAATATTATTTGTCAGTAATGGAATACAATAGTGTCCCGACTGTGTAAATTGTAAGTCCACCGTCTTTCCAAAAACTGTTGCCTTATCCTGTTCCATATCCAGTTTCATGTGTGCTTTCTTCATCGATGGTCTGCTCAGAAGCAAAGGTATCTCACTTGATACAACATCCATGCTAATGAAATGATTCACTCCGGCAATATTGCAAGGGATCACCACTCTTTTCAGCGACTTCAGAGTATTATCATCCCCAAACCTGAAACTTGTGGAACTTTCAAATTCCTTAACCTTGTTACGATTTTCAGCATTCAAAGAGTCCGGGTAATATTTTAACCAGTCAATTCCACACACAGTATATGTGCAGCCACTGTCCAATACAGCACAGTTGAAGGATTCTGCAACCAACACCCTCATTACTGGCATAAAACTGCTTGTCAATAGGACAATGCCTTCTTTCTGGTCACTATCTTTTTCCTCTTCTGACTCTTCCGTGTCATGTGTCGCTTCAAACACTCTATCATAACGAGTTGGACAATTGAAAGCATAATGGTATTGAGAGTCACATCAAAAACATCGATTTATCATGCCCCGTGCATTTCTGGAGTTCATCTTCCTATTGTAGGTTCTAACTGGGTTTCTGTCTTCATAATTTCCTTGTCTCGGTCTCCTTCTATAGTCTTGAGCCCTGTTCGTAGCCATACGATTTCGCATTCCAGTTACTAGTGCATCTTCCATATTCTGCCTTATTGCAGGCTGACCCATTTGGGTCATCAGAGCCATCGGAATCAAATGTTTCCCCAGAAACGTTTGTAAAGCTTTTGTCATCTGTTCAAATAAGGTATCCTTATCAGTAAACTGAACTCCTGTCAAAACCAGGAGCCTATCCATGTTGCTCACTCTAGCACAGTCAAGTAATTTAAAGGCCAACACAGACTGTGGAAATTCCAGGTTGTGTTTCTGCAGCCTTTTATATAGTCTGCCAAATTCCATTATATAGTCTTCCATGGAGATATCCTCCATTTTCCGGAACTTATCACAATCCGACCATGCTTCATACGCACTTAACAAGTCATCTTTCTTATAAATCTTATCCATATAATGTAATAAAGTCTCCAGACCTTCTTCTGAGTCTAACTCTTCCAATTCCAGCTCAGAAAGCACTTTGTTTCGGATTTTACTGCCATGTGGTAGAGAAAGAGCCAATGCCATACCTTGTTTTCTCTTTCCCAAAGCAGTTACCTTAGTCCACATAACTACTGCACTTCTCCATTGGTCGTACGATTCCCTTTCAGAAAATAAGGGAGGATAGTCATATCCAGCCATCTTTATCCTCGGTTCAGCCAACGAGTACAGACCCAGAGTCCTCAACCGTTCCTCATACAACAAGCTCTTCATTCCAGGGATCATTCTTGGGAACCTCGTCTGGACCCTTCCCAAGGCCAGCACATCCTTCCTTAGATACGGGGCCCAAAACTGCTCACAATACTCCAAATGGGGTCTGACCATCAGGGTAGTGTTCTAGGTCCAACCATTTCAGCTGCTTCATCAGTGAACGTCCCTCCATCATAAGGTCACAGGTTAGGAAGTTCGCTGATGATTTTTAAAAATTAATTTCTTTCTGGGATGTGGGTGTCGCTGGTTAGACCAGCATTTATTGTCAATCCCTAGCTGCCCTTCAGAAGGTGGTGGTGAGCTGCCTTCTTGAACCACTGCAGTCCCTGAGGTGTAGATACACCCACTGTGCTGTTAGGGAGGGAGTTCCAGGATGTTGCCCCAGCGACAGTGAAGGAACGGCGATATATTTCCAAGTCAGAATGGTGAGTGACTTGGAGAGGAACCTCCAGGTGGTGGGGTTCCCAGGTATCTGCTGCTCTTGTCCTTCTAGATGGTAGTGGTCGTAGGTTTGGAAGGTGCTGTCTAAGGAGCCTTGGTGAGTTCCTGCAGTGCATCTTGTAGATGGTACACACGGCTGCTGTTCGTCGGTGGTGGAGGGATTGAATGTTTGTGGAAGGGGGAGCAATCAACAGGGCTGCTTTGTCCTGAATAGTGTTGAGCTTCTTGAGTGTTGTTGGAGCTGCACTCATCCAGACCTGTGCCTTGTAGATGGTGGACAGGCTTTGGGGGGTCAGGGGGTGAGTTACTCACCGTAGGATTCCTAATCTTTGACCTGCCCTGGTAGCCACAGTATTAATGTGGCTAGCCCAGTTCAGTTTCTGATCAATGGTAACCCCCAGGATGTTGACTGTGGGGGATTCAGCGATGGTAATGCTATTGAATGTCAAGGGGTGGTGGTTAGATCCTCTCTCGTAGGAGATGGCCATTGCCAGGAACTTGAGTGACACGATTGTAAGTTGCCACTTGTCAGCCCCAAGCCTGGATATTGTCCAGGTCTCGCTGCGTTTGGAGGCATCGTGAATGGTGCTGAACATTGTGCAGTCATCCACAAACATCCCCTTCTGACCTTATGATGGAAGGGGGGTCATTTATGAAACAGCTGAAGATGGTTGGGTCTAGGACACTACCCTGAGGAACTCCTGCAGTGATGTCCTGGAGCTGAGATGATTGACCTCCAACCACCACAACCATCTTCCTTTGTGCCGGGTATGACTCCAACCAGCGGAGAGTTTTCCCCCTGATTCCCATTGACTCCAGTTTAGCTCGGGCTCCTTGATGCCACACTCGGTCAAATGCTGCCTTGATGTCAAGGGCAGTCACTCTCACCTCACCTCTGGCATTCAGCTCTTTTGTCCATTATTATACAATGTTCAGTGACTCCTCAGATACTGAAGCAGTCCATGTACAAATGTAGCAAGACCTGGACCATATCCAGGTTTTTCAGAGCTGAAACTGAGACTGGATTCGCTGTGGAGCATCCGCGATGCTGAGCAGGTCGTGGATAGCATATTCAGTCAGGGTAGGTGAGGGTTGAACAGGCAGAAAGGGCATGGGTGACCACCAGACAGAGTAGAGGAAGGCAGGTAGTGTAGGAATCCCCCATGGCCAACCCCCTTTCTAATAGATAGACCATTTTGGATACTGTTGCGGGAGATGACTGGAGGGTAAAACAATGGCAGCCAACTTCATAGCATCATGGGTGGGTCTGCTGCACAAGAGGGGAGGAGGAAGAATGTCAGGGCTATAGTGGTCGGGGATTCAATTGTAAGGGGAACAGGCAAGAGTTTCTGTGGCTGCAAATGAGATTCCAGGATGGTGTGTTGCCTCCCTGGTGCCAGGGTCAGGGATGCCACTGAAAGGCTCCAGGGCATACTGAAGGAGAAGGGAGAAGAGAGATATTGTGGTACATATTCATACCAATGATAAAGGTAGAAAAAGGATGAGGTCCTGAAAGCAGAATTTTGGGAACTAGGACGTAGATTACAAAACAGGACCCAGAACATCATAATCTCTGGATTACTTCTGGTGCCACAAGCCAGTGAGCATAGAAATAAGATCTTTGTCCAGACAAATGCATGGCTGCAGAGATGGTGAAGGGGGGGGGAGGGCTTTAGATTTCTGGTACATTGGGACCATTTTGGGGGAAGGAGGGCCCTGTAAAAGGTGGGCAGTTTGCACCTGAACCGAAATGGGACCAATGCCCTTGCGTGGAGGTTTGCTCGTTCTGTTGGGGAGGGTTTAAACTAACTTGGCAGGGGGCTGGGATCCTGACAGAAGGTTCAGCAGGGATACATGCACAGACAAAATTAGTGGAGGCATTAAATTAGTCAAGATGGGATGGAATGCCCAGAGCAGTTAAGTCACCAGGTAGTTTGGCAAGATTGGATGGTATTTATTTTAATGTGAGGAGTCTGACAAACAAGGCAGATGAATTGAGAGCACAAATGAAAACATGGGGGTATGATGTTATTGCTGTCACTGAGACATGGTTGAGAGCGGGGCAGGATTGGCAGCTCAATATTCCTGGATACAGGGTCTCCAGGCAAGATAGGGAAGGAGATAAAAGAGGAGAGGGTGTCGCAATTTTGATCAGGGAATGAATTACAGGAGTAAGAAGGGACAGCATCTTAGAAGGTTCTTCAACTGAAGCCATATGGGTAGAACTTAAAAACTAAAGAGGAGCAGTCACATTGCTGGGAGTGTTCCACAGGCCCCCTAACAGTCCAAAAGAAATAGAAGAGTAGATGGGGACGCAAATTTCAGAGAAGTATAAAAGTAATAGGGTAGTGATAGTGGGGATTTTAACTTCCCAAAATTAACTGGGGTAGCCAAAGTGTGCAAGGTTTATCTGCCCATTTTGTTGCTCACTAACTGTGTCCTCGCAGCTTAATTCCCATTTGGCTTTGTATCATCAGCAAACTCTGATACATTCCTGGGTCTCTTTGTTCAAGTCATTATTATAATTGTAAATAGTTGAGATGCCAGCACAAATCCTTGTGGTTCTGCACTAATTACAGCCTGCTAACTTGGGAATGCCCCGTTTATTCCTACTGTCTGCTTCCTGCTTGCAAACCAATCTGGTTAATGTATTACTCCCACTCGATGAGCCCTTAACTTGCATATTAAATGTTTGCCTGGCATGTTATCAAAAACCCGTCTCCAGAACAATGACTGACTCCTCTTTAACTCAACAAATCCAACCTCATAAAACTCTGAAATTTGTCAAACACAATTTCCCTTCCATAAAACTCTCGATCGATTTCTAATCAGGCTCTGATTTTCTAAATCCATTATTTCCTTAAAGTATGGATTTGAGGAGCTTTGCAGTGCATCTTGTAGATGGGGTGGAAAACATGTGGACTGCTCTGTTGTCAATGGTGCTGATCCAGCTGATCTTGGGGTTCCATTTACATGAAACTTAACTGTAGGAGCCACATTAGTACAGTATAAATTCCAGAGAAAGTCACCTCCTGACTTCCCACTACCATTCCACCATATACAAAGCACTAGTCAGGAGTGTGATGGAATACTCTTGGATGAGTGCAGCTCCAACAACACTCCAGAAGCTCAACACCATCCAAGATAAAGCAATGATTGGCACCCCATCCAACATTTTAAACATTCACTCCGCTCACCCCAAACGATAGTGGATACCAAATGCAAGATGCAACTTGCTCACCTTGTAACCATTTCTCTCTGATGATGATTATATCAAACCCATTTATCTGTATTTGTGCCACTTTCTCTATCTTGTTACAAATGCTTTGAGACTTTGACTAAAGAGCCCTTAATTTTGTTTTTTTTAAATCTAAAAGTTATCATTCTGACCAAGCTACTTTACAAACACCAACTTTCCTTATGCACCCGGAGGAGCTGGGGCCACTAGAGGAATCGAACCCACGACCTAGGTGTAATTAGCAGCACATTCTAATGATCTGAACTAACTGTCCACGAGGAAGAGCTGGGGGACCCTTTCAAGATGATTTATTGATGATTCCTGATTTTAACAGCGATTTGATTCCCATATGGTTAATGATCTGAAATTGCATCCTGACAGTAATCAACTACCTTCAACAAGTACATGATGTTTGCTGTGGATATAACATCTTATTAGCCTATTGGGAAGCACAATCTATGTGAATTCAAGTGAAATTGTTAATCAGATCGCACTTTATTAATAATGAGCCTTTTGTTTGAAGTGGTTTGTGATACTTGTCTCTAACCCTGTGATCAATAGATGAACACATTTCAATGTGTGCTGATCACAGATGAAAGAATCTCCTTTGCCATGTTCAACTATGCTGATATTTACTGGACCACAGGAACTGCAAGTGGAGGAGATCCATTAACTGGAGTTGGAGGCTCCGCAGCACAGGTCTGATGTCCCCAATTTCTTCATTTATACAAGCTGTGGTTAACAAAACGTGTGAAGAATTGAATAGTGAGAAACTAGGTCAAAGGTCTCCAAAGGATCAAACTAAAATAGGGAACGCAAATGTTACTGGGAGGATTGAGAAGGGTAATGATGTTGTGTCTTTAGATGCTTAACAAAGTACCACATAGTCAACTTGTAGGTTGGTTTGAAGACTGTGCATTAACCAGACAATGACAGGGTAGACATAAAATTCCCTAAGAGACAGGAAACAGTGAGTCATGGTGAATAGTTGGTTGTTCTTCAATGTGGAGGGAAGTATTTGGTGGAGTTCACAAGTGAAACTCAATTTTGATATGAACTAATGACCTGAGCTTGGGTATATAGGGAATGCTTTAATTTAAAGCAAACATATCTAAAATAAGCACCTACAGATATTGTAAATTATCTAGATTCTAGAGCGGGAGTTAGCAAATGTAACTCTGCTATTCAATAAAAGGGGAAAACGGAAAACAGTGAATAGGCCAGTTAGCGTGACATCAGGAAAATACTGAGATCCTTTCTTAACGAAATCTCAGAAAATCATGGGTTGATCACAAAGTTACCAAGGATTTATGAAAAGAAAATAGTGTTTAAGGAATTTATTAGATTTATTTGAGGATATAATTAGTAGGGTAGATACAGGAGAACCAGTAGATACAGTACATTTCAATTTCCAAAAAGCATTCAATATCATGCCGCATTGTGCGGGTGGTACAGTGTTTAGCACTGCTGCCTCACAGCACCAATGATCCAGGTTCAATTCCGCCCTCGGGTGACTGTGGGGAGTCTGCACGTTCTCTCCGTGTGTGTGTGGGTTTCCTCCGGGTGCTCCGGTTTCCTCCCACAGTCCCAAGATGTGCAGGTTGATTGGCCATGATAAATTGGGCTGGATTATTTATGTCCCAGCAGTCTCGGGTTTAAGGGAGTGGCTCCGCCCCCCCTCATCTGGGGAGATCACACTCGGGTGAGGCCACAGGGACTCTGAGGTGCAGATCGCTGGGCGTCCTGTATAACATGCCCGCCCCCCACCCAAGTCTGATTTTCCATTGCGACGGCAGGAGAGGGAAATCCTTTTCTCTCTTTGGCCTGAGGCTGTCTATCCAGCGTCTGCTGTTCTGGGTCCTGAGGAGTATAACGGGCAGGAGCGTTGTGTTCAGGCCAACCGTCTGGGTGGTTCTGCTGTGTGTTGCCCGACAGTCACCTCCGCACCTGTTTTGACATCTGTGGGTAAAGTCTCCATGTCTGACTCCGGGTCGGACGAGTCGACCTCCCACATCTCTGAAGCACTCAGCCGCCTCGCTGTGCATCAGCGGCAAATGTTCTGGAGGAAGGGGCACTGGCCTTGGGGCCCTTGGCCGATCCTCGGGGACCTGTACAGCCCGGCTTCGGAGAAGGTCCACATGTCGGTTAGAGTCCTGTCCTTGTACCCGTACAGAATACGAGACTGGACCGGACCATTTTATTACTATTCCCAGGATGCCCAATGCTCTGCCAAATTTCGGACGTAAATGGTGTCGCCCACTAAAAGTTCCCTAATGGGTCTGGTTCGTTTCGTTCTGACCTGTTCCTGTTGGTCAAGGATCTTTTCTCCGATGTCCGGCGAAACATCAACCGTGTGTGCAGCCGACGTCCTATCGAAAGTGGTTGCTTGGACGGCTCCAGACGGAGTTTGACCTGTTGACCACCGGGAAGGCGGAGGCACAGTGGAGGAAAGCGCAGGGGGCGATCTACGAGCATGGGGGAAAAGGCTAGTCGGATGCTGGCACACCAGCTCCGTAAGAGGATGGCAGCAAGGGAAATAGGGGGAGTCAAGGATGGAAGGGGAGCCACAGTTCGGAGTGCAACGAAAATAAACGAGGTATTTAAGGCCTTCTATGAAGAGCTGTCCAGATCCCAGCCCCCAGCGGGGGAAGAGGGGATGAGACGATTCCTAGACCAACTGAGATTCCCGAGGGTGGAAGAGCAGGAGGTGGCTGGCTTGGGGGTGCCAATTGGGTTGGAGGAGCTGAGCAAGGGTTTGGGGAGTATGCAGGCGGGGAAGGCCCCGGGACCGGACGGGTTCCTGGTGGAGTTCTACAGGAAGTATGTAGACCTGTTGGCCCCGCTACTGGTGAGGACCTTTAACGAGGCAAGAGAGGAGGGGACCCTGCCCCCGACAATGTCGGAAGCGACAATTTCTTTGATCCTAAAGTGGGACAAGGACCCACTGCAATGTGGATCGTACAGGCCGATCTCGCTCCTCAATGTGGATGCAGAGTTGCTGGCAAAAGTGCTGGCCACGAGGATCGAGGACTGTGTCCCGGGGGTGATCCATGAAGACCAGACGGGATTTGTAAAGGGCAGGCAACTAAACACCAATGTGCAGCGGCTCTTAAACGTGATAATGATGCCATTGGAGGAGGGAGAGGCGGAGATAGTGGCAGCTATGGACGTGGAGAAGGCCTTTGACCGAGTAGAGTGGGAGTACCTCCTGGAGGCGCTGCGTAGGTTTGGGTTTGGGGGAGGGTTTATTAGTTGGGTTAAGCTCCTTTACAGAGCCCCGGTGGCGAGTGTAGTGATGAACTGGCGGAGGTCGGAGTACTTTCGACTGTACCGAGGGACAGTCACCTCCGCACCTGTTTTGACATCTGTGGGTAAAGTCTCCATGTCTGACTCCGGGTCGGACGAGTCAACCTCCCACATCTCTGAAGCACTCAGCCGCCTCGCTGTGCATCAACCTGCTGTCTCCCCTGCTGTTCACATTGGCGATCGAACCATTGGCCATGTCATTGAGGGAGTCTAATAAATGGAGGGGGGTGGTCCGAGGGGGAGAAGAGCATCGGGTGTCGCTATATGCGGATGACCTGTTGCTGTACGTGGCGAACCGAATGAAGGGGATGGTGGAGGTCATGCAGATTCTAAGGGAGTTTGGGGAGTTTTCGGGCTATAAGCTCAATGTAGGGAAGAGTGAGCTCTTCGTATTACAGGCAAGGGACCAGGAAAGAGGGATAGGGGACCTACCACTGAGGAGGGCGGAGGGGAGCTTTCGGTACCTGGGGATCCAGGTAGCCAGGGGTTGGGGGGCCCTACATAAACTGAATGAACCTGACGAGACTGGTGGAGCAAATGGAGGGGGACTTCAAAAGATGGGACATGTTACCGCTCTCGCTGGCGGGTAGAGTGCCAGAACAAAGAAAAGTACAGCCCAGGAACAGGCCCTTCGGTCCTCCAAGCCCGCGCCGACCATGCAGCCCGACTAAACTAAAATCTTCTACACATCCGGGGTCCGTATCCCTCTACTCCCATCCTATTCATGTCGTTGTGGTAGATCCTTTGGCGCGGGTTCCTGTTGGATGGCCCGCACCTTATAGTCCACTGGGATTTGTTTTCAAAGGATCCGGCCCGACCTCCATCCCCACAATCTTTGCTCGTGTCCTGAACATTCCCGTCCAGCGTCTCTCCAACATCTCGCTAGTGTCCTGAACATTCCCGTCCAGCGTCTCTCCAACATCTCGCTAGTGCCCTGAACATTCCTGTCCAGCGTCTCTCCAACATCTCGCTAGTGTCCTGAACATTCCTGTCCAGCGTCTCTCCAACATCTCGCTAGTGTCCTGAACATTCCCGTCCAGCGTCGCTCCAACATCTCGCTAGTGTCCTGAACATTCCCGCCCAGCGTCGCTCCAACATCTCGCTAGTGTCCTGAACATTCCCGCCCAGCGTCTCTCCAACATCTTGCTAGTGTCCTGAACATTCCCATCCAGCATCTCTCCAACATCTCGCTAGTGTCCTGAACATTCCAGCCCAGCGTCTCACCAACATCTCGCGAGTGTCCTGAACATTCCCATCCAGCATCTCTCCAACATCTCGCTAGTGTCCTGAACATTCCTGTCCAGCGTTTCTCCAACATCTCGCTAGTGTCCTGAACATTCCCGCCCAGCGTCTCTCCAACATCTTGCTAGTGTCCTGAACATTCCCGTCCAGCAACTCTCCAACATCTCGCTAGTGCCCTGAACATTCCTGTCCAGCGTCTCTCCAACATCTCGCTAGTGTCCTGAACATTCCCGTCCAGCGTCTCTCCAACATCTCGCTAATGTCCCGAACATTCCCGCCCAGCGTCGCTCCAACATCTCGCTAGTGTCCTGAACATTCCCGCCCAGCGTCGCTCCAACATCTCGCTAGTGTCCTGAACATTCCAGCCCAGCGTCTCTCCAACATCTCGCTAGTGTCCTGAACATTCCCGCCCAGCGTCTCTCCAACATCTCGCTAGTGTCCTGAACATTCCTGTCCAGCGTCTCTCCAACATCTCGCTAGTGTCCTGAACATTCCCGCCCAGCGTCTCTCCAACATCTTGCTAGTGTCCTGAACATTCCCGTCCAGCAACTCTCCAACATCTCGCCAGTGCCCTGAACATTCCTGTCCAGCGTCTCTCCAACATCTCGCTAATGTCCTGAACATTCCCGCCCAGCGTCGCTCCAACATCTCACTAGTGTCCTGAACATTCCCGCCCAGCGTCGCTCCAACATCTCGCTAGTGTCCTGAACATTCCAGCCCAGCGTCTCTCCAACATCTCGCTAGTGTCCTGAACATTCCCATCCAGCATCTCTCCAACATCTCGCTAGTGTCCTGAACATTCCCGCACAGCGTCTCTCCAACATCTCGCTAGTGTCCTGAACATTCCCGCCCAGCGTCTCTCCAACATCTTGCTAGTGTCCTGAACATTCCCGTCCAGCATCTCTCCAACATCTCGCTAGTGCCCTGAACATTCCTGTCCAGCGTCTCTCCAACATCTCGCTAGTGTCCTGAACATTCCTGTCCAGCGTCTCTCCAACATCTCGCTAATGTCCTGAACATTCCCGTCCAGCGTCGCTCCAACATCTCGCTAGTGTCCTGAACATTCCTGTCCAGCGTCTCTCCAACATCTCGCTAGTGTCCTGAACATTCCCGCCCAGCGTCTCTCCAACATCTCGCTAGTGTCCTGAACATTCCTGTCCAGCGTCGCTCCAACATCTCGCTAGTGTCCTGAACATTCCCGCCCAGCGTCGCTCCAACATCTCGCTAGTGTCCTGAACATTCCCGCCCAGCGTCGCTCCAACATCTCGCTAGTGTCCTGAACATCCCCGCCCAGCGTCGCTCCAACATCTCGCTAGTGCCCTGAACATTCCCGCCCAGCGTCTCTCCAACATCTCGCTAGTGTCCTGAACATTCCCACCCAGCGTCTCTCCAACATCTCGCTAGTGCCCTGAGCATTCCCGCCCAGCGTCTCTCCAACATCTCGCTAGTGTCCTGAACATTCCCGTCCAGCGTCTCTCCAACATCTCGCTAGTGTCCTGAACATTCCTGTCCAGCGTCGCTCCAACATCTCGCTAGTGCCCTGAACATTCCCGCCCAGCGTCTCTCCAACATCTCGCTAGTGTCCTGAACATTCCCGCCCAGCGTCTCTCCAACATCTAGCTAGTGTCCTGAACATTCCCGTCCAGCGTCTCTCCAACATCTCGCTAGTGCCCTGAACATTCCTGTCCAGCGTCTCTCCAACATCTCGCTAGTGTCCTGAACATTCCCGTCCAGCGTCTCTCCAACATCTCGCTAGTGTCCTGAACATTCCCGCCCAGCGTCTCTCCAACATCTCGCTAGTGTCCTGAACATTCCCGTCCAGCGTCTCTCCAACATCTCGCTAGTGTCCTGAACATTCCCGTCCAGCGTCTCTCCAACATCTCGCTAGTGTCCTGAACATTCCCGCCCAGCGTCTCTCCAACATCTCGCTAGTGTCCTGAACATTCCCGCCCAGCGTCTCTCCAACATCTCGCTAGTGTCCTGAACATTCCTGTCCAGCGTCGCTCCAACATCTTGCTAGTGCCCTGACCATTCCCGCCCAGCGTCTCTCCAACATCTCGCTAGTGTCCTGAACATTCCCGCCCAGCGTCTCTCCAACATCTCGCTAGTGTCCTGAACATTCCCGTCCAGCGTCTCTCCAACATCTCGCTAGTGCCCTGAACATTCCTGTCCAGCGTCTCTCCAACATCTCGCTAGTGTCCTGAACATTCCCGTCCAGCGTCTCTCCAACATCTCGCTAGTGTCCTGAACATTCCCGCCCAGCGTCTCTCCAACATCTCGCTAGTGCCCTGAACATTCCCGCCCAGCGTCTCTCCAACATCTCGCTAGTGTCCTGAACATTCCCGCCCAGCGTCTCTCCAACATCTCGCTAGTGTCCTGAACATTCCCGCCCAGCGTCTCTCCAACATCTCGCTAGTGTCCTGAACATTCCCGCCCAGCGTCTCTCCAACATCTCGCTAGTGCCCTGAACATTCCCGCCCAGCGTCTCTCCAACATCTCGCTAGTGTCCTGAACATTCCCGTCCAGCGTCTCTCCAACATCTCGCTAGTGTCCTGAACATTCCTGTCCAGCGTCGCTCCAACATCTCGCTAGTGCCCTGAACATTTCCGCCCAGCGTCGCTCCAACATCTCGCTAGTGTCCTGAACATTCCCGCCCAGCATCGCTCCAACATCTCGCTAGTGTCCTGAACATTCCCGCCCAGCGTCGCTCCAACATCTCGCTAGTGCCCTGAACATTTCCGCCCAGCGTCGCTCCAACATCTCGCTAGTGTCCTGAACATTCCCGCCCAGCGTCGCTCCAACATCTCGCTAGTGTCCTGAACATTCCTGTCCAGCGTCGCTCCAACATCTCGCTAGTGCCCTGAACATTTCCGCCCAGCGTCGCTCCAACATCTCGCTAGTGTCCTGAACATTCCCGCCCAGCGTCGCTCCAACATCTCGCTAGTGTCCTGAACATTCCCGCCCAGCGTCTCTCCAACATCTCGCTAGTGTCCTGAACATTCCCGCCCAGCGTCTCTCCAACATCTCGCTAGTGCCCTGAACATTCCCGCCCAGCGTCTCTCCAACATCTCGCTAGTGTCCTGAACATTCCCGTCCAGCGTCTCTCCAACATCTCGCTAGTGTCCTGAACATTCCCGCCCAGCGTCTCTCCAACATCTCGCTAGTGCCCTGAACATTCCTGTCCAGCGTCGCTCCAACATCTCGCTAGTGCCCTGAACATTTCCGCCCAGCGTCTCTCCAACATCTCGCTAGTGTCCTGAACATTCCCGTCCAGCGTCTCTCCAACATCTCGCTAGTGTCCTGAACATTCCCGTCCAGCGTCTCTCCAACATCTCGCTAGTGTCCTGAACATTCCCGCCCAGCGTCTCTCCAACATCTCGCTAGTGCCCTGAACATTCCCGTCCAGCGTCTCTCCAACATCTCGCTAGTGTCCTGAACATTCCTGTCCAGCGTCGCTCCAACATCTCGCTAGTGCCCTGAACATTTCCGCCCAGCGTCGCTCCAACATCTCGCTAGTGTCCTGAACATTCCCGCCCAGCGTCGCTCCAACATCTCGCTAGTGTCCTGAACATTCCCACAGAACATATTTGCCGGCCCTCGCCCACACTTCTCACACTCGTCTGCCACCCCCTGAAGAACCCACTCATCCTCATATGCACCCTGTGTACCAACTTAAACTGTATCAAGCTCATCCTCACACACGAGGAGGTTGAATTCACCCTTCTCAGTGCCTCTCTCCACACTCCCCAACCTATCTTCCCCCCCCTCCCCACTCCCCCTCCCATTTCTCCTTGATCCCCACCATCTGCACCCCCCCTTGCACTCCCAGCCACCCATATATGTCCCGATCTCCCCCCGCCCCCCCCCCACCCCACCCCCCCGCCCCCCACCACCCCCACCCCCCCCACCTCCCTTCCATGTCCGGAAGCAACAACCGTTCCAATAGGGCATGCTCTGGCAGCTTGCCAATCCCTTTCCACATCTTCTGTGCAAAGTTCCTTACTTGTAGATACCTAAATTTGCTTCTGCTCGGGAGCTCGTCCCCCTCCCTCAGCTCCTCTGTGCTAGCTCTATTCCAGATACAAATCCCTCACCCTCACCAGTCCCACCTCTCTCCACCTCCTGTACATACTGTCTATTCCCCCCCCCCCCCCCCCGCGCCCCCCCCCACCCCCCGCCCGCCCCCGGTTTAACCCATAGTTCGCACAGAATTGCGTTAACGCCATCATCGCGTCTATCTTAAAATTTCTCCTCGGCTGCTTCCACACCTTAATATACCACTGCCCCCCCCACCCCCCCAACTCGTTTACCGGGCTGTCTGTATATCGCCTCGGTGCCAGGGTAGCACCGCCGTCACCATGGCCCTCAGGCTGGACCCCCTACAGGACTCTCCCTCCATCTTCACCCACTCTAAACCCTCCTCCTCCCACCACCGCCTCACCTTCTCAACATTTGCCGCCCAATAGCAATGCAGCAAGTTCTGAAATGCCAACCCCCCTTTCTGCAGCAAGACCCTCCTCACCCCTGGCACCTTCCCCACCCATATAAACTCCAAAATTACTGCATCCAACTCCCAAAAAAAGGCCTTTGGACTGAAAATCGGAAGCATCTGGAATATGAATAAGAACCTTGGATGGACATTAATTTTCACCATTTGATCCCCGATCCTCCCCGATCCCCCCCCCCCCCCCCACAAACCCCCTCCCAACCACCCCCCATCCAACTCGTTTACCGGGAACACCTCACTCTTCCCCACATTCAGCTAATAACCTAAGAAAGCTCCAAACCTCTCTAATAGGGTCACAATTCTCCCCATGCTTCCCATATAACAGCAAGTCACCTGTGTACAGCGACACCTGGTGCTCCCTGCTCCCCTTCCAAATCCCCTGCCACATTCTGGGAGGCATAGAAGGCATTAATCGGGGGGGGGGGAGATTATCTTGTTTAAAGAGCATGAAGATAGGAAAAGGAGAGAGGAGCGATAGATTATTGGGTGCGATAGTCGAGGTGGACAGAGTGTATTCGAAAAGGAGAAAGCTACAGGGGCAGTTTGGCAGGTTGACAACCGGAAGGGTGGTTGAGCAGCTATGGAGGGCGAGGGGGGTGCAGGAGGAGTACGGAGAGCAGGCAAGCCGCATGTTGCCGCATCAGTTACGGAGGCAGGCTACGTTCAGGGAAACTTTGAGGGCACAGAGAGGAATGGGGGAGGTGGTTTCTGAGTAATACTCCTGGCCTTCTTAAGTCACCCGCAGTTTTGCCGGGTGGAGCACTTTGAACCTAGTCTGTCGTCAACACAGCACCGCCTGGGCCCTGCTGAAACCCGCGTGCCGTTGTGACAGCTCAGCTCCGTCCTGGTATATTCGGATCTTGTTCACCTCCCATTCACAGTTCCGCTTCTCCCTGGCCCACTGAACAATCTTTTTCTTTTCCACAAACTTGTGGAGCCTCAGGATCACCGCCCGCATTGGCTCCCCAGCTCTTGGCTTCTGCCTCGGGGACCTGTGCGCTCTGTCCACCTCTGGGGCCTTGTACAGCACCCCCTCCACCACCAGCCCTGCCAGCATCCTCGAGATGTGCCTCGTGGCGCTCACACCTCCACACCTTCAGGCAGGCCGACGATATGCAGGTTCTGCCTTTCGAGCTGTTCCCCAGGAGCTCCACCTCCACCTCCAATGCCACCACCCGATCACTGTGGTCCGACATCACCTACTCCATCTCCCGGATTTGCGAGCCCTGTGTCTCCAGACATATCTCGACCCTTTCCATCAAGTCCTCAGGGCTGCCATAGTCCATTCGATGGTGTCACAATATACACCAGTATATCATGGTGCAGACACACACACTGATGGACACACAGTGGGACCAATCAACACACACAACACCGCAGCCAATCACCAGTTAGAGCACACTCACTATAAAGACAGGGGGCATCAGAGTTCCCGCTCATTCGGGATGCAGCCTCTCAGTCGGACAGAGCTTACAGCACAGATCTTCACCATGTGCTGAGTGCATAGACTGGTTCGGACAGGCATAGGTCTTTAGTTTAATCTAACATCGTGTTAACCCACAGTGAAAGTATGTTCAACAGTTTCTAGCTTAATAAAATAGTGTTGTACTATTTTAAGTGTTGGTAGCCTGTCTATGTTACTGCTAAGGTAAACGCAGTCTCCACAGATCCAGAGTACCCAACACATCATGGTACCAGTAGTTGAGGGATGTTAGAACTTCTTAGACCTACCTGCAAGTGATCTGCCTTCCACCAGCATACAGCCATCCTGCAAAATGGACAGCGTCTGCCCACCGCCGCCGCTCCGCATCACCGGTAACCTGGGGGCCAACTGGAAGATATTCAAACAACGCTTCCAGCTTTACCTTGAAGCCACAGACCGGGAAGCTGCCTCAGACACCAGGAAGATCGCTCTCTTCCTATCCACGGCCGGGGAACATGCCATCCACATTTTCAATTCTCTCACCTTTGCTGATGGTGAAGATAAATCAAAATTCAAGACGGTCCTTCTTCAGTTTGACAGTCACTGCAACATGGAGGTGAATGAAAGTTTCGAGCGCTATGTATTCCAACAGCGTTTGCAGGGTAAGGATGAACCTTTCCAGTCCTTTCTCACCCCCCTCCGCATCCTTGCGCAGTCCTGTAGCTACGGGCCCACCTCCGACTCCATGATACGCGACCAGATCGTTTTCGGTGTTCAGTCGGACCCCCTACGCCAGCAGCTCCTCGAGGTAAAGCAGCTCACCCTAGCGACCGCCATCGAGACCTGCATCCTACACAAACACGCCACTAGTCGGTATTCCCACATCCAAGCGGCTGAAATGGCGCGGCAAGGTCCCCACGAGGCAGAACAGGTCCAAGCAATCGAGCAACTCCAGGGCCTCAGCCTGGATGAGGGCGGCCATTTTGTGCGCTTTTCGCGGACTCCCGCGCGTGTGCGCATCGAACGAGGGGACGTCGACGAACGTACTACGCAGGCGCGCACCACGTATGGCCGTGCCCCGAATGCGCAGTGGCACAGCGAGCGTACTGACGCTACAATGTGCGGCAACTGTGGCTCCGCCCATTTAAAGCGGCAATGCCCTGCCAAATCCCGACGATGCCTGAGATGTGGCAAACTTGGCCACTTTGCTGCTTTATGCAGATCAGCTCAGCCTGCCAACTCGTATCGCTCCAGCCAGCCCCGCAGGAATGTCCGTGCCATTCAACCCATGGTCACCAAGTCCGATTCGGACCTGCTACCCGATATTGACACCGAGGACCCGAAGGCGCCTTTTCGAGTCGGTATCGTTACAAAAAACAGGGTGTCCCCGAAGCAAAGAATCCAGCCTCTACCGGTATACAGCATCGATCCGGACGGTGAGTGGTGTGCCACCCTTACGGTCAACTGGTCCCAAATACGATTCCGCCTGGACACTGGTGCCTCCGCCAATCTCATGGCGCGGTCTGATTTCCAAACCCTTCGTGTCAAACCAGCCATCCTCCCATCAGCCTGCCAGCTATTAGTTTATAATGGCAATGCCATTGCTGCCAGCGGCTCGTGCCAACTTGAAGTGACGCACAGGTCACGCAAAGCCATCCTTCCCTTTGAAATCGTGGGCTCCTCGAAAGCCTCCCTGCTTGGCGCGCAGGCATGCAAGCTGTTGAACCCAGTTCAGAGAGTTCACTCTCTCTCTCCTGCTGACACGTCTGCCTTTCAGGACACCGACTTCAGGGCGCAACTCGACGTCATTATCAACCAGCACCACGACGCCTTCGAGGGCATGGGCACGCTCCCGTACACCTACAGGATTCTGTTAAAACCGAATGCCACGCCTGTGGTGCACGCACCTCGCAGGGTCCCAGCACCCCTTAAGGACCGCCTCAAGCAGCAGCTGCAGGACCTCCAGAACCAAGGAGTGATTTCCAAAGTCACGGAACCGACCGACTGGGTCAGTTCCATGGTATGTGTAAAAAAGCCTTCCGGCGAATTGAGACTTTGCATTGATCCCAAGGATCTCAAACGCAATATTACGAGAGAGCACTATCCAATTCCCAAGCGCGAAGATCTCACATGCGAGATGGCTCGCGCCAAGCTCTTTACCAAACTCAACGGCTCAAAAGGATTCTGGCAAATCCAGCTCGATGAATCCAGCAGGAGTTTCTGCACGTTTAACACCCGCTTTGGCAGATATTGTTACATCAGGATGCCGTTTGGCATCATCTCTGCATCAGACGTGTTCCATAGGATTATGGAACAAATGATGGAAGGCATTGAAGGTGTTCGCGTATATGTCGATGACATAATCATTTGGTCCACCACCCCGCAGGAGCATGTTAGTCGCCTCCAGCGCGTATTCAGACGTATACATGAGCATGGCCTCCGCCTCAACAGGGCCAAATGCTCTTTTGGTCAGACGGAACTCAAGTTCCTCGGGGACCACATCTCCCAATTGGGTGTGCAGCCGGATGCGGACAAGGTGGCTGCCATCACAGCTATGAAAACACCAGAGGACAAGAAGGCGGTCCTCCGATTTCTAGGCATGTCAATTTTTAGGGAAATTCATCCCTAACCTCGCGTCTCATACCACGGCTCTCAGGAACCTGGTCAGGAAGACGACAGACTTCCAATGGCTCCCCGCCCACGAGCGCGAATGGGGGGAACTGAAGGCAAAACTGACCACGGCCCCGGTCTTAGCCTTCTTTGATCCAGCAAAGGAGACCAGAATTTTGACCGATGCCAGTCAACCCGGCATTGGGGAAGTGCTCCTGCAACGTGATGAGGCCTCATCATGGGCCCCCGTTGCATATGCGTCGCGTGCGATGACCCCCATGGAGCAGCGCTACGCGCAGATAGAAAAGGAGAGCCTGGGCCTTCTGACCGGTGTGGTTAAATTTTACAATTCTGTCTACGGACTTCCTCAATTCACCGTCGAGACCGACCGTCGCCCGCTGGTCAATATAATACAGAAAGACTTGAACGACATGACGCCTCGCCTCCAGCGTATTCTTCTCAAGCTCCGGCGATACGACTTCCAGCTGGTATACACCCCAGGCAAAGACCTCATCATTGTTGACGCTCTCTCCAGGTCAGTCAACACTCCGTGTGACCCAGCGGGATTCGTCTGCCAGGTTGACGCCCATGTGGCCTTCGTGGCCTCCAATCTACCTGCCTCGGATGAACGCCTCGTTCAAATTCGCCGCGAGACGGCGGCTGACCCCTTGCTACAGCGTGTCATGCGCCACCTAACAGACGGGTGGCTCAAGGGCCAATGCCCGCAGTTCAATAATGTCAGAGATGATCTGGCGGTAGTAGACGGGGTTCTTCTAAAACTGGACTGCCTTGTCATCCCGCATAGCATGCGCCAGCTTGTCCTGGAACAACTACACGAGGGCTACCTTGGCGTGGATAAGTGCCGCCGACGGGCCCGAGGCAGTGTACTGGCCCGGCATCAATGACGACATCGCCAACACAGTGCTCAACTGCCCCACTTGTCAGCGCTTCCAGCCGGCCCAACCACGTGAGACCCTACAGCCCCATGAGTTGGTCATGTCACCATGGACCAAGGTGGACATCGACCTGTTCCACACGCTGGGTAGAACATAGAACATAGAATTTACAGTGCAGAAGGAGGCCATTCAGCCCATCGAGTCTGCACCGGCTCTTGGAAAGAGCACCCTACCCAGGGTCAACACTGCCACCCTATCCCCATAACCCAGTAACCCCACCCACCACTAAGGGCAATTTTGGACACTAAGGGCAATTTATCATGGCCAATCCACCTAACCTGCACATCTTTGGACTGTGGGAGGAAACCGGAGCACCCGGAGGAAACCCACGCACACACTGGGAGGATGTGCAGACTCCGCACAGACAGTGACCCAAGCCAGAATCGAACCTGGGACCCTGGCGCTGTGAAGCAATTGTGCTATCCACAAGGCTACCGTGCTGCCCCCACTTGTCAATGCACTCAGCACATGGTGAAGATCTGTGCTGTAAGCTCCGTCCTTCTGAGAGGCTTCATCCCGAATGAGCGGGAAAACTGATGCCCTCTGTCTTTATAGTGAGTGTGCTCTAACTGGTGATTGGCTGCGGTATTGTGTGTGTTGATTAGTCTTGCTGTGTGTCCATCAGTGTGTGTCTGCACCATGATATACTGGTGTATATTATGACATCCCCCCCCCCCTTTTATTAAAAAAATGTATGTTTACAAAGAACAAAGAAAAGTAAAGCACAGGAACAGGCCCTTCGGCCCTCCAAGCCCCTGCCGACCATGCTGCCCGACTAAACTACAATCTTCTACACTTCCTGGGTCCGTATCCCTCTATTCGTGGCAATAAATAATGTGATAATGTTCCTAACTATGTGTGGGGTGCGAAGCCATATTTACAGTACTATGTACATGAGAACTAAATTTATGAACTTTTCGAATTTATGGACTCTCTGAATTGTTTTGTTGCTTTGTTTGATCGTTTCCCTGGTTTGTATATAGTGTTGATCTCGTTCCTCTTGTTGCATACTGCTTCTCTGCACCAGGCACCTTCCCATGTAAATAGCTTAGTTCTCATGTACATAGTCCTGTAAATATGACTTCGCACCCCACACGTAGTTAGGAACATTATCACATTATTTATTGCCACAAATAGAGGGGTCACTGCAGTAATTGACTCCTTAATTAATAATGCGACACCATCTCCTCTTTTACACCCTCCCCTGTCTTGCCTGAAGATCCTACACCCCGGAATGTTGAGTTGCAATCCTGCCCCTCCCTCAAACACCTCTCTGTGATGGCAACACTATCCGAATTCCACCTGTCAATTCACACCCTTAACCCATCGGTCTTTTTTTCAAATAAGTTTGAGAGCGGCCAATTCCTTTTTATCTCCAATTAAGGGACAATTTAGCGTGGCCAATTCACCTACCCTGCACATCTTTGGGTTGTGGGGGTGAGACCCACGCAGACATGGGGTGAACGTGCAAACTTCACACGGACAGTGACCCGGGGCCGGGATCGAACACGGGTCCTTGGCGCCGTGAGGCAGCAGTGCTAACCACTACGCCACCGTGCCGCCCCTAACTCATCAGTCTTGCCTATAAAGCTCCTGGCATTAAAGTAGAAGTCATCCCGCCTCACCTTACTCCCTTGCGGAACTCCGTCTGTTCCTTTACTATAGTTTATTGTGTCCCTGTTGTGCTAACCATCTGATTCCCCTTCGCCTGCCGAACGAGTTTAAACTCCTCCCAGCAGCACCAGCAAATCCACCCACAAAGATATTGGTCCCGCTCTGGTTCAGGTGCTGACTGTCCTGTTTGTACAGGTCCCACCTTCCCCAGAAACAGTCCCAGTGATCCAGGAATCTAAAACCCTCCCTCCTGCACCAACTCGTGAGCCACGCATCCATCTGCCCCATTCTCCTATTTTTGCCCTCGCCAGCGTCTAGCAGCACCCGGTGTAATCCAGACATTACAACATTTGAGGTCCTGCTTTTTAATCTGCTCCCTGGACCCCTGAATTCTTGATGCAAGACCTCCTCCTGCATTCTACCCATATCATTGGTGCGAACGTGAACCACAACCTTTGACTTTCCCCCATCTCCCTTGAGGATGCTCTGCAGCAGTTCAGTAAGATCCCAGACCCTGGCCCCAGGGAAGCAACACCCTATCCTGGAGTCATGTCTGTGGCCACACGGATGAAGGTGATGGGCTGAAGGGCCTCCGTCCATGTTGTAAATGTTTGAAATTTGACGATAAACTCGATGCCCCACAATTTAGAAAGAATATGAAGGTCTTGGAGAAAGATTTTCTGGAATGATGTCAGGCTTCAGTTATATGTTCAGTCCACAGTAGTGGACTCGCCAACATTAAGGGCATTTAAATGGTCATTGGATAGACATATGGACGATAAGGGAATAGTGTAGATGGGCTTTAGAGTGGTTCCATAGGTCGGCGCAACATCGAGGGCTGAAGGGCCTGTACTGCGCTGTAATGTTCTATATGCAGAGACCAGAGAATCTGATGATCTATTTACAGCATGGAAGGGATTTGATAGGTTTTCAAAATTCTGAATGGATTGAAATAGAGTTTCCTGCTCCCAGTGGTCGGAGGGTCAATAATTAGAGGACGCAGATTTAAATTAATTGACGAGATGGCACATGGAAACCTTTCAAATGCAGTGAGATGTGATCTGGAATGGGCTGCCTGAAAAGGCGGTGGAAACAGATTCAAAATAGCTTTCAAAGGAAATTAATAAAGACTTGGGGCCCGACTGAACGGCTTTATTGCACCAAGATTTCGCAAAACATGGGCGGGATCCAGATTTGCATATTTAAGTGAGCAGTTAGCTTCACTTAAATATGTTTGCGCTGTAGTATCCCCAGGCCCAGGATCGAACGCCCACGCCTGGGCGACCTCGCTGTGGCACTGTTTGGTGCTGGTTTCCTCAAACGTGGACCAGCTTAATGGCACTTGGAGGCCCTGGGTAGTCAGGTTCCGGGCATGGTGGTACCCTGGCACCCCAATGTCAGCCTGGCAGGGCCCGGGTGCCAGCTTGCCCATTCTGTGAATCTGGCCGCTTCCCGTATGAGGGCAGCTTGAGGACCCCCAGTCGATAAGTTGGGGCATGAGGGGGGGGGGGGGGGGGTGCGGGAGATCGGGGCAGCATTCAGCATTTAAAAGTGGCACCTCGATCTCTTCCTGCACCACGAGCTGAGCTTGTCAGTACAGGAAATGAAGGTAAGTGTGGCCTCAGGGGGGCCTTCCTCACAGAGGCCCCCCCAATAAATCCAAAGCGCGGCAGACTCTGAGAAATACCCTACTGTTCGCGCCCAAAACTGGACTCTTTTTTAAAAATTAAATCGCGCCCTTGAAACACAAACATCTGCTGGTCAATGAGGAAAGAGCAGAGAAGTGTAATTATTTGCATAGCTTCCCCAGAGACTGCATTCAATTGGGGGGCTAAATTGCCACTTTTTGTTTGGTCTCATTTGGCTCTCTGATTTTCAGTACTTGCCGTCTGCTCTGATTTACTGTAGCAAAATGATTTTGCTGAAATAATTATCTTACTGGATTAAGATTAACAAAATCAGGTTAGCTAAGCGTTGGGACCAAATGTGAGTTTTAAAAATATATGATTGTGATGTTTCCTCTCAAGTTGATTTGTCTCAAATATTTACACTTTTCAGTAATTTCAGCTTAAGTAGGCTGCTCTTTGTAAGGGCTGATGCAGACTCGACGGGCCGAATGGCCTCCTTCTGCACTGTAAATTCTTAATGATCCTACGATTCATATGTTAAACCTGTGATTAAGTTATGGCATGGCACACACGTGTGTCAGTTATTAATGATTCTCGTCTCCCCCTGTAATGTCCAGGCTGGATTCAATGGGGGAGATACCACTCACTTTTTCAGTCTGCCCACCTCTCGAACCTCTGAGATAATGAACATTGAAGAGACCAGTAATGTGAACTTCCCGGGGCGATGGATTTTTAGAATAGACGGAGAAACAATTGATCCATCCACAGGTTGCAGCCTGAATGGTGAGTATCGAGATTTCTAAAATGGTGGCTTTCGGCCTCGGTCTCTGTCACCTCAGTGAGTGATCTGACAGGCATTATGGGTTAGTACAGAAATGATGCTTGTATCAATTGTGTCAATGAGAATGAGGCCTCAGTTACTTATTCATTTATCTTTATTGCCATTCATACTACACAGTATTGAAAACAAGGTTATCAACAACAATATCAGACATAGAAATCACACCATGTTTCCGATAAATCTTCTAAAAGTCACCACATTTTCAGTATTCACAACAAAATCAGGCAAATCTTTCCAAGTATCAACTATGTGGAAAAAAAATGAAGAATTTCAAGACATGAACCAAATTTCTGTCATTTATATCGATGATCATACAAATTACTGTTGAAAGGCCATCTATCAATGTATAAACTTCAACTAAATCAAATTTCAGTCTACTCTTCTCTCTAATGATTGTAATCCAATAATTCTTAAAAGTTCTCATAAGGTATTCCCCTCATGTCTTCCATTTTCCTGGTAATCCGTCTTTGCACTCTCTCTTTCAGCTGTATCTCTCTGTGAAAGTGTGGATCCAAACTGTAGATGCGTAATCCAGATGTGGACGTACCAGCTGCTTGCAGAGTTTAAAATAAACACTAACATATAAAAGGATGCTTTCAACACTTGTAAAAAAAATTCTGCCTGAGCCACATGATTCGTAAACTTCGAATTATTTGCAACAGTCCAACCCAAATCCTTTTCAAGGGTTAAATGTGCTAAAGGAGGGGCGGCACGGTGACGCAGTGGTTAGCACTGCTGCTTCACGGCGACGAGGACCCGGGTTCGATCCCAGCTCTGGGTCACTGTCCGTGTGGAGTTTGCACATTCTCCCCGTGTCTGCGTAGGTTTCACCCCCACAACCCAAACATGTGCAGGGTAGGTGTATTGGCTGCGCTAAATTGCCCCTTAATTGGAAAAGATAAAAATAAATGTGCTAAAGGCTGGTCATCGATATGATAGCGTGAATTAGGATTATTGTGACCAAAATGGAGAACTGATTCCTTTGCCTCATGAAAGGGAAGTTGCCATGGATTGTACCATTCCACCATGGGGGTAAAGAGTTCCCTCTGGAGAAGAGCATTTGAGAGCCTGGGTTATTTTTCTTAACTTTGAAATAAATTTTAATGTCTTCTGAACATTTCAAGACTGTAGGATGCTGAATCTGCCCATCAACATCATTAATATAAACCACAAATAAAAGGGGCCCAAACACTTCCTGGAGGGACTCCAGAATGTGTTAAATTTGATAATTGTCCATTATCATTGACCACTGCCACATGGTCCAGCAAAAATGATTCATCCACCCTGTCAAGTCCTGTAAGAATTTTGTAAGTTTCAATGAGATTACTTGTCAGTCTTCTAAACTGCAGGCCCAGTCTCCTCAATCTGCCCCTCTTGGGCAACTGTGCCATCCCAGGATTCAGTCCGGTCAGCCTTTGTTGTACTTTCTCTATAGACAAGAATATCCGTCCTTGTATAAGGAGAGCAAAATTCCAGATTCCACTTTCACCAAGACTTTGTACAATTGCAGCAAGTCATCTTTACTCTGATACTCAAATCCTCTTGCAATAAAAAACAACATACCATTTGTCTTTCTAATGTGCTGTAGCTGCATATTAACTTTCAGTGAGTTCTGAAAAAGGACATCCAGGTCCCTTTGAACATCAACAAGTCTCAATCTCTCACCATTTAAGAATCTGCATTTCTGTTTTTCCAACCTAGTGGATAACTTTCACCCCCCCCCCCCCCCCCTCCCCATCACCCACCCCCCTGCGACGAACAGCTCCTCAAACAAGGTCACAAATATCCCCCACCTTTTCTCAAACCCCCTGCTGAGCCCCTTAACTCATACTTTATCTTCTCTAACCGCAGGAAGTCGTACAGGTCACCCAACCAAGCTGCTACCCCCGGTGGCGATGCCGACCGCCACTCCAGCAGAATTTGTCGCCGTGCAATCAGAGAGGCGAAGGCCAAGACATCGGCCTTCCTCCTCTCCATGAGCTCCGGCTTCTCTGAGACCCCAAATATCACCACCAAAGGGTCCACTCCCTCCTCCACTATCCTGGCTAAGACCACGAACACCCCCGCCCAGAAACTTCCCAAATTTTCACAACCCCAAAACATGTGCGCATGATTCGCTGGCCCCGCCCACACCTCTCACACTCATCTGCCACCCCCTGAAAGAACCCACTCACTCTCGCCCGAGTCATATGCACCCTGTGCACCACCTTAAACTGCATCTTGCACAGGAGGGGGTCCCGTTTACCCTACACAGAACCTCACTCCATGCTCCCAAATTGATCTCCCCTCCCAACTCCGTTTCCCACTTCTCCTTGATCTTCACCACCCGCTCGCCTCCCTGCTCCTCCAGCCACTTATATATATCCCCAATTCTTCCCTCCCCTTCCACATCCGGGAGCAGCAGTTGCTCCAGCAGGGTGTATCCCGGCAATCTAGGGAACCCCCTCCAGACCTTTCACGCAAAGTCCCTAACCTGCAGATACCTGAACTCACTACCCGTCGCCAGCTCTACCCTCTCCCTGAGCTCCTCCAGACTGGCGAACCCTTCCTCCAAATTCAAATTCCTCACCTTGACCAGCCCCACTTCCCTCCACCTCCTGTATACACTATCCATCCCCCCCCCCGGCTCAAACCCATGATTCTCGCACAGCAACGTTGGCACCGACATCCCTTCCACCCTAAAATGCCTCCTCAGCTGATTCCATATCTTCACCGTGGACTGCACCACTGGGCTCCCTGAATACCTACTCAGAGCCATTGGCAATGCTGCCGTCACCATAGCCCTCAAACTAGACCCCTTACAAGATTCCTCCTGTATCCTAACCCACTCTACCCCTTCTCCTTCCCACCACCACCGCACCTTGTCCACATTCACCGCCCAATAATAATGAAGCAAGTTTGCAACGCCAACCCCCCCCTGCTGCCTCTGCCTCTGTAGCAGGGTCCTCCCCACCCTCGGCACCTTCCCCGCCCATACAAAGTCAGAGAGGATCGTGTCCACTTTCCGAAAAAAGGCCTTTGGTATGAAGATCGGGAGAGCCTGAAAGATAAACAAGAACCTCGGCAGAATATTCATTTTCACCACTTGGACCCACCCCAGCAGTATATTCCATCTCTTAAGATCCTCCCTGGCCTCCTCCACCAGCTTCGTTAAGTTCCACTTATGGAGCCCCGTCCATTCCCTCGCTACCTGAATCCCCAAATACCTAAACCTATCCCTCGCTACCGTAAATGGCACCCCCTAAATTAGCCCGCTGAGCCAGCTCATTCACCGGGATTACCTCGCTTTTCCCTACATTCAGCTTGTATCCCGAGAACCCTCCAAACCTCTCCAGCAGGCCCATAATCCTTCCCATACTCTCCAATGGATCTGAAACATACAGCAAGAGGTAATCGGCATAGAGCGACACCCGATGCTCCCTCTGTCCCCTCAATATCCCCTGCCACACTGCCGACCCCCTGAGAGCCATTGCCAATGGCTCTATGGCCAGTGCAAACAGCAGCGGTGAGAGCGGGCACCCCTGCCTCGTACCCCTGTGTAAGTCAAAGCTTTGTGAGCTCATATCATTCGTCCTCACCCTCGCTCTTGGCGCCACATTCAGCAACCGCACCCATGCCACAAATCTCGGCCCAAACCCAAAAACTTCGCAAAACTTCGAACAAGTACCGCCACTCCACCCGATCAAATGCTTTCTCCACATCCATGGACACCACCTCCTCTGGTACCAGAGCTCTCGACGGATTCATCACCACATTCAACAGCCGTCTTATATTACTCGCGAGCTGCCTGCCCTTCACGATCTTCTGCAACCACCTCCGGGACACAATCCTCCATCCTCCCCGCCAACAACTTAGCCAATACTTTCACAGCCGTGTTCAATACTAATATGAGTCTATGCGACCCACATTCCACCGGATCCTTCCCTTTTTTGGGGATTAGTGCGATTACTGCCTGCTTCATCGTCTCCGGCAACTCCCCCTTCTCCAGCGCTTCATTAAACGCCCCCAACAGATGTGGTTCCAGGTCCGCCGCAAATTCCTTATAAAATTCTGCTGGCCATCCGGCCCAGGGCCCTGTCCCGACTTCATACCCCTGATACTATCCAGCACCTCCCTCAGCCCCAGGGGCTCCTCCAACACCTGCCTCTTTGCTTCCTCCACCTGGGGAAATTCCAGCTTGTTCAGAAACCGCCCCATGTCCCCCTCCTCTCCTCCTGGGTCTGCCTCATAAAGTCCCTGGTAATACTCTCTAAATGCCTCATTTAGGGCAGCACGGTAGCATTGTGGATAGCACAATTGCTTCACAGCTCCAGGGTCCCAGGTTCGATTCCGGCTTGGGTCACTGTCTGTGCCGAGTCTGCACGTTCTCCCCGTGTGTGCGTGGGTTTCCTCCGGGTGCTCCGGTTTCCTCCCTCAGTCCAAAGATGTGCAGGTTAGGTGGATTGGCCATGTTAAATTGCCCTTAGTGTCCAAATTGCCTTTAGTGTTGGGTGGAGGTGTTGAGTTTGGGTAGGGTGCTCTTTCCAAGAGCCGGTGCAGACTCAATGGGCTGAATGGCCTCCTTCTGCACTGTAAATTCAATGATAATCTATGATTAATCTAGGACAAAGGTTCGGCACAACATCGTGGGCCGAAGGGCCTGTTCTGTGCTGTATTTTTCTATGTTCTATGTTCTAAGTTAAATAAATACTTTGTGTCTGTCTTCATTGAGGAAAATACAAAAAGTCTCCCTGAAATACTAGTAAACTGGAGAGATAGTGAATGTGCTGGTGACCAACTTACAAAATTCTTGAGACTCTGGAACAGTTCCTGCATGTTAGAAAGTAGAAAATGTAAGCCCACTATTTAAGAGAGGAATGAGAGAGAAAATGGGGAACTACAGACCCTTTAGCCTAAACATCAAAGTGAGCAAAATGTTGGAATCCATAACAAAGGATGTGATAGTTGAACATTTAGGAAATAATGCTGAGGTTCGGCAGAGTCAACATGAATTTATGAAAGGGAAATTATATTTGACAAACCTGTTAAAGGTTTTTGAGGACATGACCAGCAGAATAGATTAGGCAGTGTGTTTGGATTTTCAGAAAGCTTTTGATAAAGTCCCACATAAGAGGTTAGGAAACAAAATTAGTGCATGTGGGAAATACCCTGGTGTGGATTGAGAATGAGTTAACAGAGAGAAAATAGAGAGTAGGAATAAATGGGTCACTTTCAGGTTGACGGGCGTAGACGAGTGGGTTTTCGCAAGCAACCCAATACACAATCTAAATCACTAGTTTGGATGTGGGAATCAAATCTGATGGGTGGGATTGCCGACACCGATATTGTAATCGGCGGACCTCCGCTTGTGACCATGGAGTGATTGGTCACATAAAGGGCTGTTTCTGTTCAAAGTCGCAGAAAAGGGCTCTTTTTACCCAGATCCGGGTGGAATTTTGATGAAAAGGCGTAGGTGAATGTTAGAGGGGTAGTTTACCCCTGGAATGGTCTGTCTTCTGATCACCGGACCTGGCTGAAAACACTGAGAGGTTTGGCTGGAAAGTTGAAGCAGTCTTGTGCTTCACAGACAGACTCTTCCAGCATGCAGGAGGTGGAGGGGCAAGCTGTAAGGCCCCAGAGACAGGAACTGATGACTTTTATCAAGGAGGAATTCCATAAACAGAGGAAAGAAATGCGTGAGGATCTTGCAAAGGCCATTGCAGAAGCTGTGACACCCCTGAAGAGTACTTTGGAGTGGATGGAGAGGTGTTTGGAGGTGCAGGGGTCACAGATTCGGGAGATTGAAGCGATCGTGGTAGCGGCTCTGGAGGCGGAGGTGGGGCTCCTGGGAGACCTCTGTAAAACGCTGAGGGCAAAGGTTGAGAAGCAGGAGAATACCTCGAGAAGACAGAACCTGCGAATAGTGGGCCTGCCTGAAGGAGTGGAAGGAGTGAGTGCCACAAGGTACGTCTTGAGGATGCTGGCGGACTGGTGGCAGAAGGGGTGCTAGATAAGGCACCTGGAGTGGACCGAGCGCATAGGTCTCTGAGGCAAAATCCTAGAGGTGGAGAGCCGCGGGTGGTGATCGTGAGACTCCATAAATTTGTGGAGAAAGAGAAAATTCTACGGTGGGCCAGAGAGAATCGTAGCTGCGACTGGGAGGGAAATAACGTATAGATTTATCAGGACATCGGAGCCGAGTTGGCAAAACGGTGGGCAGGTTTCAACAAGGCCAAGGGGTGCTCTACCCGGCAAAATTATGGGTGACGCTCGGAGGCCGGGAGTATTATTTCAAGACCACAGAAGGCCGGAGACTTCATTAAGGAGCATAAACTGGGGGAGAATTGAGTGGACAATGCTTGGGAACCGGGGTGCTGGCACTATGTAATGGTCGGGAGCATGTTTGAAGTGGGTGTAGGGATTGGGGGATTTTCGCCTTTTTTTTTGGGGGGGGGGGGCTGTTTCTGTTCAATGTTGAGATTGTAAGGAGTTGTAGGGGTGAAAGGTTTATGTGGGGATGGATGTTCCCATCCCCCCTCCTGTTTTATGGGACTGTTTGTGTTTAACATCTGTTTGTTTGCTTTTGGAGAAGGCTGCCTGGAGTTCAGGAGAAGTCCTTGTTTGGGTGGGGAGGGTAAGGCCAGCAGGAGGCCTTCTTCTTGGAGCTGAGGAGTGGGGAGGGGGAGGTCGTTAGGATGTGCCTTTGGGCAGAGGCAGCCGCACTTGCAGGTTATGCTGGTGAACAGAAGTGAGGTGGTGAGGGAGAAGGCCAAGAGGGGTGGCCGGGGGGAGGGGAGAAAGGGGAAGTGGGAGGGGGGAAGAAGTAGAAGGGGGAAAGCAGGGGGGGTGGGGGTGAGAGATGACATGGTCAAGGGCGAAGAAAGGGGCCATCTGGTATGGGCTAGGTACAGAGTGGAATTAAAGGGGCAGGAGTTAAGTGGGGAAGATGACGGATGGTAGAGGGGATTGGAGGCGCAAGCCTCCGGTAAGGTTGGTAACGTGGAACGTCCGGGGTCTGAATGGGCCGGTTAAAAGGTCGCGGGTGTTCACGTAACTCAGGAGCTTGAAAGTGGGTTTTTTTTGCAGGAGACACATCAGGGAGATGGCATCTGCTGTGGACCGGTTGTGGCGGCAAATTGAAGTGGATCAAGACAGTCTGGAAGTATAGAGTTCATGTGTCTCATGACCAACCTCTAAGCATTTTATAATGATCAATGGCAAGTCTACCGGACAGTAATCGTTGAGGCCGTTGCCTGGTTCTTCTTTGGCATCGGTATGATGGTGGTCTTCTTGAAGCAGGTGTGAACCTCGAAATGGAGTAGGGAGAGATTGAAGAAGTCCACGAATGCACCCACCAGTTGGCCCATGCAGGGTCTGAGTGCACGCCCAGGGACTCCGTCAGGATCCATTGCTTTCTGGGGATGCACTTTTGAGAAGTCCAATCTGGCTTCTGAGGCAGGTGACAGCGGGTATGGGCATGTCCGGGGCCGTTGGGGCCGTTGACAATGATTTGTTGACATCCTGCTCGAAACGAGCATCGAATGAATTGCGTTGATTGGGGAGGGGTGCACTGTTGCCGGAGATTCTACCCGGCTTTGCTTTGTAGCAGAGGTCAGTGAGTAGGGAATCCTAGATTTAAAGTGATTGTAGAATGGTTAGAGAGGAGGTGAGGAAATTTATGGTAGTAGAGGTCTGGAACTCGCTGCCTGAAAGGGTGATAGAAACAGAAAACATCAACTTACTTAAAAGGTATTTAGATATTCACCTCTAGTTAACCCGCCGGGCTCTGAGAAATGTTGGGAAGTGGGATTCGGCTGGATGGCTCTGTTTTTGGCGGGAGCAGACACAATGGGCATGTGGTCTCTCTCTCTCTGTGCCATGATTCTTTTTCACCCCACACATGTCCCATGGGCCGAATTGCCTCCAATGTTTGTAAAATTCCGATTGTAGAACTTTTGTTACAGCTCCTATTTCCGGAGCAATCTGGGTTGGACCAGGAGTTACGCTGCTTTCTGTTTTCAAATGAAAATAATCCCATCCTATCCCATCTTTTCCCATAACTCTAAGGTACAGCGTTTTTGTTGCTTTTTCAGGTTCCAGATTCCATACTTTGCCAATTCCTCTGGGAGATATGGATCCTGTCACCATGGTCAGTTCTGAGTGACTGTTTTCTCTTTCAGGGCAGTTTTTTCGCCGCGGGGATGTTTTTTGGATCGATGAGAAATGCCAGACGAAATGCCGATGTCTTGATTTAGGGAACAGGGTCCATTGTCAGAATCTGTCCTGTGGGCACTTTGAGCAGTGTCACTCTTTCGATGGTATATATCGCTGTGTTCCCATTCAGACTGCTTCATGTGTGGTCTTTGGAGACCCACACTATCACACCTTCGATGGCTCCTTGTATCACTTCCAAGGAACTTGTTCTTACATCCTGTCAAGACCATGCTGGGAGCAGGAGAACGTGCCCAACTTCAGCATCGAGTCCAAGAATGAGAACCGAGTGGGGGCCACAGTATCTTGGTTGAGAAACATCAAAGTGAATGTTTATTCTCACAGTATCGTTATTCCCAGAGGAAATGTTGGCCAAATCCTGGTAAGATCTTTATTTCAAAATAAATGCTTTGCAAAAATCTATCATTAGAAATAACAGAAAAAATGATCTTGCACCCTTTTTCAATTGAAAATGATGAGGAATTAAATACTTTCATTTATGTTTCGCTTTATTGACTGAGTTCCTGTGAAATCCCCATCTCCGAGATTCTGTCATTCGAAGATAATGTGATGTTTCTTGTGAGCCCACTTCATGGAAACTTCAGAGACGGGATTAGCAGAGATTACCCACCGGAATTACAGATCGAGAACCCCAAAGAAATTGAACCCCCTCAAGGAGTTCCCCTGATGCTGATGATATTGTCACACTGTACTTTGCCTACTAATTCACAAATATTGCATATTCACCCCGAGTATGAGAGTACAAGATAGATATGGTAAATTATATTATCTTTCCTTATTTGAATGTATAGGTAAAGATACAATTGGGGTGAAGCTGGGGTGTCGCGGTGTCACAGAGGTTAGCACTGCTGTCTCACAGCGCCAGAAACCCGGCCTTGGGTGACTGTGTGGAGTTTGCACGTATCTGCGTGGGTTTCCTCCGGGTGCTCCGGTTTCCTCCCACAGTACAAAAATACACAGATTAGGTGAGGTTACGAGGTAGGGTGTGGCAGTGGGGCAGTGGCCCTGGGTAGGGTGCCCTATCAAGAGAGTCAGTGCAGACCCGATGGGCCAAATGCCTCTTTCTGCACAGTAGGGATTCTATTCTAGACTTTGGCTTCAGAATCTCCGTTATTTTGATGTGATCACCATTTGCTCTTCCGATAGAAATGACTTATGCTGTTGTTTCCATTCCTGTTGACTGGCCTTTCGAATCTCCCCATTGGGTATGTATGGGAGACATTCCCCAGCTACTGTCAGAATGGAGTTAAACGTTCTCCGCAATCAATCATATTATTCCAGCAGTAACTTACTGGTGAGATTAGTCTGCCTGTAGTTAACCCCCTGAGCACTAACCAGTCATTTTCCAGGGTCAGTTGTGGTTTTTATGGCAGCTCTCAATCAGGATCAGAAAGCTCATTAAAACACAATGGCCAATAAGAATCAGACAGAACAGAAAGAGGCCATTAGTCCACTGCACCTGTACTAGCTCTACTAGAGAATTATCCAATTCTTCCTTTTTTCCCCACAGACTTCTTTACAAAGCATTTTGTCCAATTGCATTGAGTAGATAAGAAGGGAAGGAGTTTGCATTGGGAGAAAAAAGAAAGGTTTTGAGTTTGGGAGGGGGACTGAAATGATTGTGGTTTCCTGTTGTCATTGATCACTATTACCTGTGTGCTTTGTCTCCCTCAGGTGGACGGTATAACTGCCACTTTACCAGTGCAACTGGAGATGGGGGCAATTAAAGTTTTTCGGAGTGGAGTGGCGACTGCGGTGGAAACAGATTTTGGTTTGTTCTTAACATTTGATGGTGAACATTATGCCTCGATCTCACTGCCCAGCTCCTATCTCAATAACACCTGTGGACTATGTGGGAACTTCAATAATAATCCGGCAGATGATAACCTGCTCCCAGATGGTACCCCCTCAGAGTCACTGGCTGAGCTGGGCACTGGCTGGCACTCTGACCATCCAGACTGGTTCTGTAAGCATGGCTGTGCAGAAAACTGTAGCGTCTGCGACCTGCAAACCGAATCCATCTATTACCAGGAAGATTACTGCGGTATCATGAACAAAACAGAGGGTCCATTCCGAGACTGTCGCACTGTGGTGGATCCCATGAGCTTCATTATTAGTTGTGTGTATGACATGTGCGCCAATGCAGACAACCTGACCACCCTGTGCCAGGCTATTCAGGCTTACGCGCTGAGCTGCCAAGCTGTAGGAATCGCCATCGGACCCTGGAGATCGCGCACTTTCTGTGGTAAGAATGGAGAGATGGGCACCGGGAAATATCCCGCAGTTTATTTGTAACTTTGTTCTCGATGTTCCATTCCTATTTTAAATTCCCATTTGTTCCTGAATGAGAGATGCTATGCAGTCATGGACATTAGACCATAAGACATAGGAGCAGAATTAGGCCACTCGGCCCATCGAGTCTGCTCCGCCATTCAATCATGGCTGATATTTTCTCACCCCCATTCTCCTGCCTTCTCCCCATAACCCCTGATCCCCTTATTAATCAAGAACCTGTCTATCTCTGTCTTAAAGACACTCAGTGATATGTTATTCTCTGAATGAAGACTGAAGACTTACAGTTAATACAAGTTCTTTATTCAAAGGGTTTGTTCTGCTTCCAGAGCTCAACTAGATGTAAAACAGTCAAGAGGTATGACCAGTGAAGCTAAGGTAAACTGCCTGTGCTGAGCTATCCCTGTGTGCTGCTGCTCACTAGCTCTGTGCTTCTCAAAGAGGCGGATCCTGCCTTGGGCTCGACCCTTTATACCCGTCTCTGATGCTGCCCTCTAGTGGTGCTGTGACTGTTACATCTGTGCTGCAGTCCCTGGTGTATGTGCAGATATATGTACAGATGTACAGATCATTACAAGTGATTTGGCCTCCACAGCCTTCTGCGGCAAAGAGTTCCACAGATTCACCACCCTCTGGCTGAAGAAATTCCTCCTCATCTCTGTTTTAAAGGATCGTCCCTTCAGTCTGAGATGGTGTCCTCTGGTTCTAGTTTTTCCTACAAGTGGAAATATCCTCTCCACGTCCACTCTATCCAGGCCTCGCAGTATCCTGTAAGTTTCAATAAGATCCCCCCTCATCCTTCAAAACTCCAACGAGTACAGACCCAGAGTCCTCAACCGTTCCTCATACGACAAGTTCTTCATTCCAGGGATGATTCTTGTGAACCTCCTCTGGACCCTTTCCAAGGCCAGCACATCCTTCCTTAGTTACGGGGCCCAGAACTGCTCACAATACTCCTGATGGGGTCTGACCAGAGCCTTACACAGCCTCAGAAGTACATCCCTGGTCTATTCTAGCCCTCTCGACATGAATGCTAACATTGCATTTGCCTTCTTAACTGCCGACTGAACCTGCACGTTAACCTCAAGAGAATCGTAAACAAGGACTCCCAAGTCCCTTTGTGCTTCTGATTTCCTAAGCATTTCCCCATTTAGAAAATAGACTATGGCCGAGATTGTCCAAGAATGGGGCTATGTCCCCATGCTCGCCGGAAAACGAGCGCGAATCACTCCAGACTTTTTTCAAGAAGTCCGGAGTGATTCTCTGGTTTTGAGAGGGATAGCAGTGCCCCGGTGTTCGCTGCGCAGCTCCTGCTGCCGATACCGGGCCCTGCACTCCTGGCCGCGGATCCGCGCATGCGCGGGGCGGCCGTTTTCGTGCCGGCTCCCGCACAACATGACGGAGCCACACAGCGGGCCAGCGCAGAAGAAGATAGGCCCCCCCGGAGTCTGATCCCCGCCCCCCACCAGGACGGCCAGCACGGCCGCAAGTCCGAGTTCCCGCCGGGTGAAACCATACGGGAACCACGCCGGCGGAACTCAGCCGGTCGATTGCAGAGAATCGACACGGGGGCCTCTTTCAACTGCCTCCGACTGGTGCCGCGTCAACCGCCCGTGCGCGTCTGGCGGTGATTCTCCAGTCAGCGGAGAATCTCAACCCCGCAGGTCTGAGACCCCATTCTCCGCCCCCGCGCCAAGCGCAATTTTGGCACGGAGGCTCGGAGAATCCTGGCCTGTGTCTATTCTTCCTTCCAAAGTGCACAACCTCACACTTTTCCACATTGTATTCCATCTGTCACTTCATTGCCCGCTCTCCTGGCCTGTCCAAGTCCTTCTGCAGCCCCCTTGCTTCCTCAATACTACCTGTCCCTTTACAGATCTTTGTATCATTTGCAAACTTAGCAACAGAGCCTTCAGTACCTTCTTCCAGATCATTAATGTATGTTGTGAAAAGTTGTGGTCCCAGCACCGACCCCTGAGGCACACCACTAGTCACCATCCTGAAAAAGACCCCTTTATCCCCACTCTTTGCCTTCCGCCAGTCAGCCAATCCTCTCTCCATGCCAGGATCTTATCCTGAACACCATGGGCTCTTAACTTATTTAACAGTCTCCTATGCGGCACCTTGTCAAAGGCCTTCTGGAAATCTAAATAAATCAGGTCCACTGGTTCTCCTTTGTCTAACTTGCTTGTTACCTCCTCAAAGAATTCTAACAGATTTGTCAGACCAGACCTCCCTTTGACGAAGCCGTGCTGACTCAGTCCTATTTTACCGTGCACTTCCAAGTGCTTCGCGATCTCATCTTTAATAACAGACTCTAAAATCTTACCAATGTCCAAAGTCAGGCTAACCGGCCGATAATTTCCCATCTTCTGCCTCCCTCCCTTCTTAAACATTGAGAAATACATTGTTTGAAGAAACCTGGGACAGTAATACTGGCACAGCAAATCAAACGTTTTAAAATTCATTTTTACAGGACGTGGGTTAGACTGGCATTTATTGCCCATTCCTAAATGCCCCTGAGAAGGTGATGGTGAGCTGCCTTCTTGAACCGCTGCAGGCCTGTGTGGTGTAGGTGCACCCACTGTGCTGTTAGGGAGGGAGTTCCAGGATTTCGCCGCAGCGACAGTGAAGGAACGGCGATATATTTCCAAGTCAGGGTGGTGAGTGACTTGGAGGGGAACCTCCAGGTGGTGGGGGTCCCAGGTATCTGCTGCTCTTGTCCTTCTAGATGGTAGAGGTCATGGGTTTGGAAGGTGCTACTTAAGGAACCTTGGTGAGTTCCTGCAGTGCATCTTGTAGATGGTGCACACGGCTGCAACTGTGCGTCGGTGCTGGAGGGTTTGAATGTTTGTGGAAGGGGGAGCAATCAAGCGGCTGCTCTGTCCTGGATGGTGTTGATCTTCTTGAGTGTCGTTGGAGCTGCACTCATCCAGGCAAGTGGAGAGTATTCCATCACACTCCTGACTTGTGCCTCTTCCTGCCAAACTCGGTCAAATGCTGCCTTGATGTGAAGGGCAGTCACTCTCACCTCACCTCTGGCATTCAGCTCTTTTGTCCATGTTTGAACTGTAATGAGGTCAGGAGTTGAGTGACCATGGTGGTACCAAACTGAGCGTCCGTGAGCAAGTTATTGCTGAGTAAGTGCTGCTTGATGACACTGTTGATGACATCTTCCATCACTTTGCTGTCGGGGCCTGGAACCTTTGCGGTATCCAGTGCCTTCAGCCTCTTCTTGATATCACGTGGGGTGAATCGGAGTGGCTGAAGACTGACATCTGTGATGCTGGGCACCTCCGGAGGACACTGACATGGATCATCCACTCGGCACTTCTGGCTGAAGGTTATTGCAAATTACACTGATGGGGGATTGGGAGTGAGGATATTTGTGGAGCCTCCTCCTCCAGTGAGTTGTTTAATTGTCCACCACCATTCACAGCTGGATGTGGCAGGACTGCAGAGCTTAGATCTGATGCGGTCGTTGTGGAATCGCTTGGCTCTGTCTATTACCTGCTGCTTATGTTGTTTGACACACAAGTAGTCCTGTGTTCTAGCTTCACCAGGTTGACACCTCATTTTTCGGTATACCTGATGTTGCTCCTGCCATGCTCTCCTGCACTCTTCATTGAACCAGGATTGATCCCCTGGCTTGGTGGTAATGCCGGTGAGGCAGGACATACCCAGGAATGGTGATAGTGGTGTCTGGGACATTGTCTGTAAGGTATGATTCTGTGAGTGTGACTATGTCAGGCTGTTGCTTGACTAGTCTGGGAGACAGCTCTCCCAACCTTGGCACAAGCGCCAGATGTTAGTAAGGAGAGATTTGCAGAGTTGTTTCCTGTTTTGGGGTCGATGCCGGGTGGTCCATCCGGTTTCTTTCCTTTTAGGCTCTGTATCAGTTTTGATACAACTGAGTGCCTCGCTCGGCCATTTCAGAGTCAACCACATTGCTGTGGGTCTGGAGTCACACGTAGGCCAGACCAGGTAAGGACGGCAGATTTCCTCCCCTAAAGGACATTACTGAACCTGGATTTTTTTACGACAATCGACAATGGTTCAGATTTAATTTCCACCACTTGCCGTGGGATTCAAACCAGGTCCCAAGAGTGTTCCCCTGAATCAGCAGCCCAGTGACAATCCCGCAACACGACCTCCCTGAATAGCAACATAACTGAAATTAAATGGGGAGTAAATATATAAATACATGACTTTAAAATACTTACAGTGAATATTCAGATGTTATTCATTTTTAATTTATTTAAATCCATTGTCAATTTTCAATATTTGTTTCAAAGTTTCCAGGCAGACACCTTTTTAATCCTCTTTTCTCCATTTATTTTCAAATTGGCACCAGCCGAGTTTTAGTCACCAGTTATCCAAGTGTCAGTTTATCTTTTTATCACCTGCCGTTAGCCACACCGGATGCAGCGCCTCATTCTTCCCTGTCGTAGTTAACATCCGGAGCCAAAAGTGGTGTTATCTGGAAGAGTTACTGAAAGTTTCAACGATTCACATTCTTCTTCCCGTGTCTGCGTGGGTATCGTCCCCACAACCCAAAAAGATGTGCAGGGTAGGTGGATTGGCCACGCTAAATTGCCCCTTAATTGGTAACTCTAAATATATTTTTTTTAAAGTTTCAATGGTTGAGAGTTTTCAGGGTGATGAAGGAGGTGGCGAGGGAAAAGGTTAAGGGGAGCAATCTCGGGTTGGTTGTCAAAGGACTGAAAGCACAATCGCCAATGAGAGCGCCGTTAGCTGGCAGCCGGATTCTCTCCTCCCGCCACTTGTCAATGGGATTTCCCATTGAACCCCCCCCCCCCATGCTGTCGGAAAATTCGCTGGCGGGCGGGGAGGGGGGAGAGCTGCCACTAGGAAATATGAATCCCAACGACCGGAGAATTTCAAGAAGCCAATATATTGAGGGGGGGCGGGGGGGCTGGATTACATAAATAAGAGAGAGAGAGATTTGAACATGATGATAAGAATTTTATATTTGAGGCTTTGGTGACCTGGGAATCCGTGTTGGGCAGCGACCACAGGATGAATGGGTTTTGGATGAATCCTTCTATTCTATTGCAAACAAAACTGATTGAACCTGCTCAGCGTAAATGCACACTTAAGTTCTAATTAAAAT
The DNA here is from genome assembly GCF_047496885.1 of Scyliorhinus torazame. NCBI lineage: Eukaryota > Metazoa > Chordata > Chondrichthyes > Carcharhiniformes > Scyliorhinidae > Scyliorhinus > Scyliorhinus torazame. Next base: position 460,530 of record NC_092727.1, read on the forward strand.
AACAATCAGGTTCTGGATAGTACGGTGGTACAGTGGCTAGCACTGCTGACTCACAGCTGCATGGTCCCAGGTTCAATTCCAGTGTCCAAAAGGTTAGGAGGGGTTACGGGGTTACAGAGATGGCACGGTGGAGTGGGCCTGGGTGGGGTACTCTTTCGGAGGGTCAGTGTAGACTTGATGGGCTGAATGGTCTCCTTCTGTAGGGAATCTATGGATTCCATTTCCATTACGGCCTCAATTTCCATCCTAAAACGACAAACAGGCTCTTTGGACATCGAAAACTCGCGATGGGGGAATTGTCAGTGTTAATGGACTCCTAAAGCTGCCAATTCCGTCTTGATAGGGAGCAGTGAACCAGAGAGAAGTAGGAGAGGGAGAAATGATGGAGAAAGAGAAGGCAAGAGAGGAGGGATAAGGACAGATTAGGGGAATGTGGAAAGGGAATAGTTGAGAAAGAGGATGAGAAAATGGAAAAAGAGAGGATACATGGATGAGAGGAGGGGGAAGTGAGATAATGGGGAGAAGAGGGAAGCGAGGGGGGCAATCAATGGCAGTGTGAGTGGGGAGCTAATAACTAGAATATTCAACCCGGGAAGGGGGGAACGCATGGGTTAAACAATCATTGTGAGAATTCTGTTGGTTACTGTCAATTAGAAATGAGCCTCAGTACAGGTTAGTGTCAAGGGGGCTGCAGTCAGAATGAGCCAGGGTTATAGATAGTGAAATGAAATTAAATGAAAATCGCTTAGTGTCACAAGTAGGCTTCAAATGAAGTTACTGTGAAAAGCCCCTAGTCACCACATTCTGGCGCCTGTTCGGGGAGGCTGGTACGGGAATTGAACCTGCCTTGGCCTGCCTTGGTCTGCTTTCAAAGCCAGCGATTTAGCCCAGTGTGCTAAACCAGCCCCTCAAAAGAGCAACAATGTGAGTGAATTGCTTTAGTTTTAGCCACTGTTACTGTTGCTGCCCTCATCAATTCTAACACATGGATAGTCATCTGTGACATGAGCGTTTGATCCCGGAGGTTTAGTTTAATGTGCAATGTATATTTACAAACATAACTGGGGTTGAGTTTAACGGAGTTTTTGAGCTTTCTGCACTGTGTTTAACTGGTCACATTGCATTTCCAACATAATTTACTGTCCTTGGAATCTTGCCACCACTGACCATGTTTAACATATTATAGAAAGTGCAGGTTAATGGAAGGAAGAGCTTAACCCAGGGATTCAAATTGCCAGAGGCAGTGGTTATTTCATTTGGACTAATCGTCTTTTTTCTCTCCTTTAGCATTGCCCTGTTCTGAATGGAGTCACTATGAAATGTGCACTAGCAGCTGTCCAGCGAGCTGCACTGACCTGGTTTCGCCGCTGTACTGCAGCAGGCCATGCACTGAGGGTTGTCAGTGTGATGAGGGCTATGTACTCAGTGGTAATAATTGTGTTCCACTTGAAGAATGTGGTTGTGAGTTCCATGAACGTTACTATCTCTTCAAAACAAACTTCTGGGCCACTGATGACTGTACGGTGCACTGCCTGTGTGAAGGTTATGGGGAGGTGATGTGTATCAATGAGACTTGCTCCAAAGGGGAATTCTGTCTTGTGGAGAATGGGATTCTAGGATGCTATCCCAAGAGAGCTGCTGTGTGCACAGTCTCCCAGAACAATGGGTTGCAGACTTTTGATGGCGCATCCTTTGATTTCCGGGATGAATATGCGTACACTCTGCTCAAAATCTGCGGCTCAAACAGTTACAACCTGTCACATTTTGAAATCAAACTGGGAAGAAAGAAAATGGTGAATGGTTCTTGGATCAAATCATTGACTATAAAATTCCCTGATCACGAAATAACGATTGGAGGCAGTGAAAATATCATCAAGGTAAAAATATCCTATGTCCATTATCGTAATATTCTTACTTAGTTTTATTATAAAACTTTCCAATTTCCCAGGCACTGGCAGTAGCAATCTCTGATATACCCTATACCCTGCTCTCTATCACTGATATACCCCATATTCTGCACTGTAACAGTCTATAACTCTGCAATGTTATACTGAAGGAAAGTGAATGTTGCAGGTTGTGTGACATGTTGGAATGTTTGACAGTCAAAGGTGTAGAATGTACACAAGTGATGTATCAGAGTGGATGAGCAATCTATTGAATGTTAAAATGTGGGAAGTTGGGCCTATCAGAGCGTTACATGAGGATCCATCATAGCTGACAGTCTGCTGCATGTCAGATGTTGCAATGTGTCAAAGTATTCGTGTCACAAGTGTTAGAGTGATGGGCACACCAGAGTCATATAATGATGTGTCCATCAGAGGGAGGTACAGGGCGGAGTGTATGAGAGTATTACAGTACAGCATTTGGGGTGTATCGGATATCAATGTGCTTTCAAATCTTTGGATCCTCACTGTCTTCAGGTGATGTCCCGGAGGACTGGAGAATAGCCAATGTTGTTCCTCTGTTTAAGAAGGGTAGCAAGGATAATCCAGGGAACTACACGCCGGTGAGCCTTACTTCAGTGGTAGGGAAATTACTGGAGAGAATTCTTCGAGACAGGATCTACTCCCATTTGGAAGCAAATGGACGTATTAGTGAGAGGCAGCACGGTTTTGTGAAGGGGAGGTCGTGTCTCACTAACTTGATAGAGTTTTTCGAGGAGGTCACAAAGATGATTGATGCAGGTAGGGCAGTGGATGTTGTCTATATGGACTTCAGTAAGGCCTTTGACAAGGTCCCTCATGGTAGACTAGTACAAAAGGTGAAGTCACACGGGATCAGGGGTGAGCTGGCAAGGTGGATACAGAACTGGCTAGGTCATCGAAGGCAGAGAGTAGCAATGGAAGGATGCTTTTCTAATTGGACGGCTGTGACCAGTGGTATTCCGCAGGGATCAGTGCTGGGACCTTTGCTGCTTGTAGTATATATAAATGATTTGGAGGAAAATGTAACTGGTCTGATTAGTAAGTTTGCAGACGACACCAAGGTTGGTGGAATTGCGGATAGCGATGAGGACTGTCAGAGGATACAGCAGGATTTTGATTGTTTGGAGACTTGGGCAGAGAGATGGCAGATGGAGTTTAATCCGGATAAATGTGAGGTAATGCATTTTGGAAGGTCTAATGCAGGTAGGGAATATACAGTGAATGGTAGAACCCTCAAGAGTATTGAAAGTCAGAGAGATCTAGGAGTACAGGTCCACAGGTCACTGAAAGGGGCAACACAGGTGGAGAAGGTAGTCAAGAAGGCATACGGCATGCTTGCCTTCATTGGCCGGGGCATTGAGTATAAGAATTGGCAAGTCATGTTGCAGCTGTATAGAACCTTAGTTAGGCCACACTTGGAGTATAGTGTTCAATTCTGGTCGCCACACTACCAGAAGGATGTGGAGGCTTTAGAGAGGGTGCAGAAGAGATTTACCAGAATGTTGCCTGGTATGGAGGGCATTAGCTATGAGGAGCGGTTGAATAAACTCGGTTTGTTCTCACTGGAACGACGGAGGTTGAGGGGCGACCTGATAGAGGTCTACAAAATTATGAGGGGCATAGACAGAGTGGATTGTCAGAGGCTTTTCCCCAGGGTAGAGGGGTCAATTACTAGGGGGCATAGGTTTAAGGTGAGAGGGGCAGGGTTTAGAGTAGATGTACGAGGCAAGTTTCTTTACACAGAGCGTAGTGGGTGCCTGGAACTCGCTACCGGAGGAGGTGGTGGAAGCAGGGACGATAGGGACATTTAAGGGGCATCTTGACAAATACATGAATAGGATGGGAATAGAGGGATACGGACCCAGGAAGTGTAGAAGATTGTAGTTTAGTCGGGCAGCATGGTCGGCACAGGCTTGGAGGGCCGAAGGGCCTGTTCCTGTGCTGTCCATTTCTTCGTTCTTCGTTCGTTCAAAGTGGAATTGAGTGCAGTTACAGCAAAACTTCCCCCGGACTTCATTTTACTGATTGAAGTAAGTAACCTTTTTATCTTGTTCATAGGTGAATGCTTTTGCAATTTCCTTGCCATTTATGCATTCATCTGGAAAAATGAAGATCTACAAGAGTGGAAACGACACCATGGTGGAACTAAACAGCAGTTTCCAAATCCTGTATTCCAGTGAGGATCGTGTAAATCTAACACTATCCACTGCTTATTACAACAACACTTGTGGCCTCTGTGGATACTTTAACGGGAATCCTACTGATGACTTCCGTAAAGCCAATGGAAAGGTGACAGAAAATGCTGCAGAATTTGTGGATAATTGGAAGACATTTGCTGATGATATGACATGTAATGGGCAGTGTGAGGAGCTGTTCACAGTCTGCACAAATGAGGATCTGATTCTGTATCAAGGAGTTTCGTTATGCGGAATAATCAATGATCCCACGAACAGCTCCTTCCTCAACTGTCATGAAGTCATCAATCCTTCTCCCTTTTTCAGAAGTTGCCTTTATACCATGTGCTTAAATGGTGGAAACATAACCGCCCTCTGCAGTTCGCTGCAGGCTTATGCAGATACCTGCATTGGTGCCGAGGTCACACTAGCTAACTGGAGAAGCAGCATGTTTTGCCGTAAGTTATTCAAAAGGAAAAGTGGGTACCATCCCGTATCCAGCGCCTGTAGCATTGTATCATCTCGTATCTCCCACCTGTAGCATTGTACCATCCCCTATCCAGTGCCTGTAGCATTGTACCATCCCGTATTTGCCGCCTGTAATATTGTACCACCCTGTACCCAGTGCCTGTAACATTGTATCATCCCGAATCTGGCACCTGTAGCATTGTACCATCCTGTACTTGGTGCCTGTAGCATTGTACCACCTCGTATCCAGTGCCTGTAGCATTGTACCATCCCCTATCCAGTGCCTGTAGCATTGTACCATCCCCTATCCAGTGCCTGTAGCATTCTACCATCCCCTATCCAGTGCCTGTAGCATTGTACCATCCCATATCCAGTGCCTGTAGCATTGTACCATCCCCTATCCAGTGCCTGTAGCATTGTACCATCCCCTATCCAGTGCCTGTAGCATTGTACCATCCCCTATCCAGTGCCTGTAGCATTGTACCAATCCATAAATCAATGCGGTGAACCTTCATTGTACCTGGTCTAAGTCAAATACTCCTTTACGTAGGTAAGGAAACCAAGCTGAGCATACTCTTGGTGTGATGTCAGCAAAACCATATGTAACTGAAAGAAGACTTGTTATTTTTGTACTCCAACCCCCATGCATTTAAGGTCATGTAACTGTATCTTAGTTTGATTAATATCTCTCAAAGTTACTCTCCTAAATGTCTGGCAAACTCACTCACTGAGTCACAGAATTGTTAAGGCACAGAAGGAGGCTATTCAGCCCATCGTGTCTGCACTTACTTTCTTAACGAGCATCGTGACTCAGTGCCGCCCCCTACCTTTTCTCCGTCCTCCTGCACATTGTTTCTATTCAAATAATCATCCAGCTCCCTCTCGAGTGCCTCGATTGAAGCTGCCTCCACCACACTTCCAGGCCGTGCAGCCCAGACCCCAACCACTCGCTGGGTGAGAAGGTTTTTTCTCACATCACATTTGCTTCTGTTGCAAATCACTTTAAATCTGTGCCCTCTTGTTCTTTTTTTAATATAATCTTTATTGTCACAAGTAGGCTTACATTAACACTGCAATGAAGTTCTTGTGAAAATCCCCTAGTCTCCACATTGCAGCGCCTGTTCGGGTACACAGAGGGAGAATTCAGAATGTCCAATTCACCGAACAGCACGTCTTTCAGGACTTGTGGGAAGAAACCGGAGCACCCGGAGGAAATCCCCGTACTGGCTGAGGTTATCCGTGAAGGTCTCGCCTCCTCTATCTTGTCCCTCAACAGGAGAGAGCAGCCTATGGTCCTCTGGGACTGTGATTTTCACCTCAAATCCATTTATCCATCTTTTCCTACATCCTCTGATGCTCCGATCCAATGATAATCAAATACAATAATAATCTATCGGTCACAGTCTTGAAAATGCCATTAGATGAGATGAAACTCATTCTGAGAATAGTATTCTCATATTTCCACAGAGTCTGGCTTAATGTACAAAACAAGAGTGACCATTTGGGCCTTCAAGCCTGCTCCATTTGACAAGATGATGGCTGCTCTGATGTGGCCTCAACTTTCCTGTCTAAACCCAGATACCCTTTGACTCCCTTGCTAAGCACGGTAGCATTGTGGATAGCACAATTGCTTCACAGCTCCAGGGTCCCAGGTTCGATTCCGGCTTGGGTCACTGCCTGTGCGGAGTCTGCACATCCTCCCCGTGTGTGCGTGGGTTTCCTCCGGGTGCTCCGGTTTCCTCCCACAGTCCAAAGATGTGCAGGTTAGGTGGATTGGCCATGATAAATTGCCCTTAGTGTCCAAAATTGCCCTTAGGGTTGGGTGGGGTTACTGGGTTATGGGGATAGGGTGGAGGTGTGGACCTTGGGTAGGGTGCTCTTTCCAAGAGCCGGTGCAGACTCGATGGGCCGAATGGCCTCCTTCTGCACTGTAAATTCTATGATAATCTATGATAATCAAGAGTCTCTCTAACTCAACCTTAAAAATACACAACTCCTGGTCTCCACTGCTCTCGGGGGAAGGGAGTTCCACAGAAAGCACTCTGAGAAAAAGATTCTTCTCATCTCAATCTTAAATGGAAGCCCCCTTTTTAAACTCTGCCCCCGGCTCGAATCCACCGTCAAATACCTCAGGATCTTTTTTTCCTCAGTTCTCTTGCTCAACTGTCTATTCTTCATGATTAACCCATTGAATTTTGAGGGGTTGTTTGATGTTGGGGCATTATTTCCAAGCTAAATCCTGAGGTCCATAGAAATATGAATCGATGATTAATGTATTTTCATTTACCTCATCCACCGTTTTGGTGTCAACTCGTGTGGCCGGTTAACGCAGCGCAAAATGGATAGGATTTGGGCCCCTTATGTGGTTTAAATTGATAGACATGACATGAGGTTCATCTGAATGGAGATTCTTGAAAAGGGTAAATAACTCAGGAACTGTAAAACAACCGACTCGTTTCCCCTTTAACGCGCCCTCTTTTTCCATCAGCTCTTCCGTGTCCTGAGAACAGCCACTTTGCCGAGTGCACGTCCGCCTGTCCAATGACTTGTTTGTCCCTGGAGCAGGATGTGGATTGCAACCTGCCCTGTGTGGAGGGCTGTCAATGTGACCCGGGATTCGCCCTGAAGGATGGTCATTGTATCCCAAAGAGCCATTGTGGCTGCACCTATCAAGGTTTGGAGGTCAATACGAACGAGACTTTCTGGGTGGACAGGGATTGCCAGACTCGCTGCTATTGCAATGGCTCCGACAATGCCGTGTATTGTGAGAGGAGCTCGTGCCGGGTTGATGAATTTTGCTCAGATGGCTCTGGCCTGTATTACTGTGTCCCCCGCACGGAAGCTATTTGCATTGTGTCTGGTTACAGCCATTATTACACCTTTGACACTCTGGCCTATGATCTACAAAGTACCTGTTCCCACATCATCAGCACAGTGGCCCCAGACTTCCCACATCTCTCCCACTTCCTTGTTCAAACCAAGAATGAAGATCGCAACACGTCGCTGGCCCTGTGGCTTCACGAGGTGGAGATTAAAGTTCACGGTTACAATATCAGCGCCTCCAAAAGCTACAAGCACAGTGTGATGGTGAGCGAGGGCAGGGGATAGGGTGGGCAGGGATGAGGGTGAGAGAGGTTGGTGGGATTGGGGTGGAGCTGGGGGGTGCATGGAGGTGTGGGCTGGGTGGGGGTCCTGGGTGGGGTTGGGTAAGGGTTAGGGTGCTGGGTGGGTGGGGGTCACAGGGGGTGAGGTAGTTGGAGTGAGGCTGGGGTGGAAGTGGGAGGGTGAGGGTGCTGGGTGGGTCAGGGTGGGTAAAGGCCAGTGGTATGGGTGGGGTGGGTAATTGTGGGGAAGTGGGTGAGGGTGCAGGTGGGGGTGGTAGAGGTTGGTGGGTGGGATAGAGGTGGGAGTGTGGGTAAGGGTGCTGGGTGGGCAGGGCTTGGTTGGGAGGGGGGTTGGGGGTGGTGAGGTGGGGGTGGGGAGGGGAATGTGGGGGTGGGGTGGTGGAGTGGGGAGGTAGGGGTGCTGTGGGGAGGTGGGGGTGGGGTGGGGAGGTGGTGGTTGGGTGGGGGCTGGGAGGGGTGGGCTCTGAACCTTATTTATTAATCAAGGAAGATTTTCTTTCTCAGGTGAATAAGGAACGGATTTATCTGCCGCTCAAACTGGGCCATGGCCAAGTCAATCTTTACTCGTTTGGCCTGTTTTTGGTGCTGGAAACGGATTTTGGGTTGAAAGTGATGTATGATTGGAATACGCTTCTGACAGTGACAATTCCCAGAGCCTTTTTCAACTCCACGCGTGGTTTGTGTGGTCAGTTTAACGGGGACCCAGCTGATGATCTGTGGACTGCAGCCGACAGGATTGCAGGGAATCTGCTGGAGTTTGCAGAGAGCTGGATAGTTGGCAGGATGTCCTTCTGTGAACTGGGCTGTGATAGAACCTGCCCTGCATGTGAACAAGTCCTCAGTCTCCCTGTGGACATGCTACAGCTCTGTGCACTCATCGTCTCAAAGGATGATATCTTCAGCCGCTGCCACGGAAAGGTCAATCCCACTTTCTTTTATCACAATTGCATTTTCGACTCGTGTATCGACCATGGAAATCGTCAGACGGCATGTAACTGGCTCCAGAACTATGGCAACAGCTGTCAGGCGCAGGGGGTTCTGTTGCAGGGCTGGAGAAACATTACCATGTGCAGTAAGTCACAGATTAGATCCTCAATCAGCTTCACCTCTAACAGCAGTTTATAAATCTTCAATTTCATTGAATGAAGATTTTTTTCGGAGTCACTCCACAATGTTGTCACTTTTAGTTAAAATCTCCCACTGTGGAGTGAGAGTCCCAATCTCCAATCACAGCTCACCCCGGGTGTTGGTGGCCCCAACACTCTACTATCCAATGGGATTGTCCCTCAGCAGAACTCTCATTTTCACCATAGTCAATGCTGTTAGTGAATCACAAAATCACAGATATACACAGTGCAGAAGAGGCCCTTTGGCCCACCAAGTCTGCGTCGACACACAAAAACCGCCTGACCTGCCCACCTAAACTCTGTTTTAAATTTGCTACCTCTTATTCTGAGAGTATGACCTCTTGTTCTAGAATGCCCCACAAGAGGAAGCATCTACTCCACGTCTACTTTATCCAGACCTTGTAGCATCTTGTCCACCTCAATTAGACCTCCCCTCATTCTTCTAAACTTTAGAGTATCGGCCTAAACTGTTCAATCTCTCCTCATACGACAAACCCTCATCTCTGGAATCAACCCAGTGACCCTCCTCTGAACTGCCTCCAATGTCACTCCATCTTTCCTCAAATAAGGGGACCAAAACTGTGCACAATACTCCCGGTGCAGTCTCCTCAATGCCTTTGTTCCTCGGAACGTCCCAGTATCAGGCCATTCATTCAATACTTCCTCGTTAAATTACTCCTTCCACAGTGTATCACCTCACACGTTTCAGGGTTAAATTCCAACTACCAATTTTCTGCCCATTTGACCGTCTATATCTTCCTATTACCCAAGACACTCAACCTCATCTGTGAGATTAATGATCCAACCCCCCACATAGTCACCTTTGGGGACCCAGGACAGATGCCTGTGGGACGCCACTGGACACTGGCTTCCAGGCACTAAAGTAGCCGTCTGTCATCACCCTCCTCCAACTAAGCCAATTTTTAATCCACTTTATCAAATTACTAAAATCCGCTCTCCCCCAATCCCAAACCTTTTTTTTTTTACACCTTGTCTATATTTTTGGCATAACAAGCTTAAATTGCACCATGTTTTGTTCGCTATCACCAAAATGCTCCCCCACCAACACAACCACCTGTCCGGATTCATTCCCCAGAATTGGGTCCAGCACCATCCCTTATTGGACCCTCCACATGTTGAGCTAAAATATTCTCCTGTATACATTTTAAGAACTCCACTCCATCTAAGCCCTTAACATGATGACTAACCCGATTAATGTTGGGAAAGTTGAAATCACCTCATATAATTACCCTATTATTTATACACCCCTCCGCAAAGTGCGCACATATTTGCTCCTCAATTTCCCGCTGACTATCTGAGGGTCTATAATAAACACCTAGCAATGTGGCTGTCCCTTCTTATTCCTAAACTCTACCCACAAAGCTTCAGTTGATGCCTCCTCCAAGATATCATCTCTCCTTGCTGCAGTAACTGACTGCTTAACTAATAATGCAATGCCTCCTCCTCTTTTACCCCCTCCTCTGTCTTGCCTGAAGATGCTAAATCCCAGGATGTTGAGCTGCCAATTCTGTCCCTCCCTCAGCCACGTCTCAGTGATGGCCACTGTATTACAATTCCACGTGCCAATCCTTGCTCTTAACTCATCCGTTTTACCTGTAATATTCCTGGCATTAAAGTAGAGGCCATCCAGTCTTGCCCTACTCCCTTGAAACTTACTCCTGCTGTATTCCCTCTGACTTGATTGTTTTTCTGTGATACACTGTATCCCTATTCTGCTAACAGTCTGTGTCCCCTCCCCCTGCCAAATTTGTTAAAACTCCTCCCAACAGCACTAGCAAACCCGCCAGCAAGGATGTGAGTCCCCCTTTGGTTCAGATGTAGACCATCCCGCTCTGGGTCACAGGTCCCACCTTCCCCAGAAACCGTCCCAGTGATCAAGGAATCTAAAACCCTCCCTCCTGCTTCAACTCTTAAGCCACGCATTCATCTGTGCTGTTCTCCTAATTCTGTACTCGCTAGCACGTGGCACTGGGAGTAATCCAGAGATGACAACCCGAGAGGTCCTGCTCTTTAGCCTACTGCCTAACTCCCTGAATTCGTGATGCAAGACCTCATCCCTCTTTCTATCTATGTCATTGGTACCAACGTGCACCATGACCTCTGCCTTATCACCCTCTCCCTTTAGGATGTCCTGCAGCCGGTCAGTGACACCCCGGAGCACCAGGGAGGCAAACACCATCGCGGAGTCATGTTGACGGCCACAGTAGCGCCTATCTATTCCCCTGACTATAGAATTCTCTAATACTATTTTTCTCTTCCTCTCTGTCCCCCTCTCCTCCTGTACAGACAGGCAGCTTGTGGTGCCAGAAGCTAGACTCAGTCCGCACTCCCTGGAGGAAGCACCGAGGCCCTCATCAGCCTCCAGAATGGAATACCAATTTGCGAGCTGGACCCAGGGGACTCCTGAAATTTCTGCCTATTTCTCTTGGACTGACTGGTGGTCACCTATTTCCTTCCTTCCTCAAGTCCCTTCAGCTGCGGTATGACCACCTCTCTAAACGTGCTGTCCACGATGCTCTCAGACTCCTGGATGCTACACAGTGTCTCCAGCCGCTATTCCAGCCTCTGAACCCCGAGCTTCCAGGAGCTGCAGCTGGACACACCTCCTGCACACATGCTGTTCCTGGGGATTGGAAATGTGTCTGGCTTCCCACATAGAGCAGGAGTAGCAAACCATGGCTTTGAGCTCACCTACCATAACTAAACCCTTTAAATTTAAAGCTTTAGAAGACTTTTATATTTAGAAAAGAATAAATAAACTAAGTCTCTATCCTTGATAAACAAATGACTTACAACTTAATATAGTTTGAAAAATACCCACCAGGACTTACTCACCAATCAGCTGCATCTGTGAGTCCCATGTCACTTCCTGATTGATGACATCACCTCTGAAAGCCGCTGTTGATGGCCCCTGCTGCAATGCTGCCGCTCGTCTTTGAGGACCGGTGGAAAATGAAACGAACACCTCACTCCCTCCTCACCTCACTCCCTCAGTCACGAAACTCCAACTTAAGCACTCTACTGCTGCCCAAAGTAGCACTCCAGTGCGAACAAAATCAGCAATGTAAGATGATCTCAATTTATACTGTCTGAAAACTGGTTTAAGCCCGTTATGGGGAAATCACAGTGCAATCTTTTTGATGAGGGTATCTCTTGTCAAATGTGTTGTTTGAATCTGCCTCCACCACACAGTGTATTGCAACCTTAACCACCTGTCATGTCACCTTTGGGTTTTCTGCTCTGATGTTTTGTGTTCTCTGATCCTCGACTCTTCTGTCAATGGGAACAATTTCTCTCGATCTACTCCGTCCAAACCCTAACAAATCTTTTCTCAAAGGCGAACAGTCCCAAATTCCCCAATCTACACACACAACTGAAACCCCTCATTCCATGAACCTTACTTCTAAATCTTCTTTGCAGTTGATGTAGTTTACATGTTTTTCCGAAAAGCCTTTGACAATGACCCACATGGGAGACTTACAAAGACAGAAAATGCATATGGGATAAAGGGGAACTTGAATAGGTGGATTCATAATTGGCGCAGCGGTAGGAAACAGAGGGTGATGGTAGACGGCTGCTTTAGTGTCTAGAAGCCAGTGTCCAGTGGGGTACCACAGGGGTCTGCGCTGGGTCTCCTATTGTTTGTTATTTATATAAATGACATAGACAACCAACTGCAGAGTAGGATCAGTAAGCTTGCGGCTGACACAAAGATTGGCCGGGTGGTTAACAGCGAGGCTGAGTGTCCCGGGTTACAGGGAGATACAGCCGGGATGGTCAAATGGGCAGGAAAGTGGCAGATGGAATTTAACCCTGAAAAGTGTGAGGAACTTTGGGAGGAGCAATGTGACAAGGAAATCATAGAATCAAAGGATTTACAGGGCAGAAAGAGGCCATTCGGCCCATCGAGTCTGCCCCGGCTCTTGGAAGGAGCACCCCACTTAAGCCCACGCCTCCACCTTATCCCCGTAACCCAGTAACCCCACCTACCCTTTTGGACACTAAGGGCAATTTATCATGGCCAATCCACCTAACCTGCACATCTTTGGACTGTGGGAGGAAACCGGAGCACCCGGAGGAAACCCACGCAGACACAGGGAGGATGTGCAGACTCCGCACAGACAGTGACCCAAGCCGGGAATTGAACGTGGGACCCTGGAGCTGTGAAGAAACTGTGCTAACCACTGTGCTACCGTGCGATGAATGGCCTGACCTGGGAAGTTCTGAGGAACAAAGGGACCTTGTCATGTTTGTAAGTAGATCTCTGAAGCCAGATGGACAGGCTATAGGGTGGTGAAAAAGGCATATGGGACACTCGCTTTTATCAATCAGGCATAGATTACAAAAGCAGGGGATCATGTTGGAGCTGAATAGAACATTGGTAAGGCCACAGCAGGAGTACTGTGTCAATTCTGGTCACCACATTATAGGAATGATGTGGAGATGCCGGCGTTGGACTGGGGAAACACAGTCATCAGGTGAAGGAGCTGCACTCTGCAAACTAGTGGTTCCAAACAAACCCGTTGGACTTTAACCTGGTGTTGTAGGACTTCTTATATTATAGGAAGGATGTGATTACACTAGAAGGGGTGCAGTGAGATTCACCAGGATGTTTCCTAGGATGCAACATTTAAGTTATGAAGAGAGGTCGGATAGGCTTAGGATATTTTCGCTTGAGTAGAAAAGACTAAGGGGCGACCTGATTGAGGTGTATAAGATTGAAGGGCATGAGGGCAGCACGGTGGCGCAGTGGTTAGCACTGCAGTCTCACGGAGCCCAGGTCCCAGGTTCGATCCCGGCTCTGGGTCACTCTCCGTGTGGAGTTTGCACATTCTCCCCGTGTTTGCGTGGGTTTCGCCCCCACAACCCAAAGATGTGCAGGTTAGGTGGATTGAACATGCTAAATTGCCCCTTAATTGGAAAAAATTAATTGGGTACTCTAAATTTATTTAAAAAAAGATTGGAGGGCACGGACAGGGTGGTTAGGGAGCAGCTGTTCCTCTTAGTTGAAAGGGCAGTTACGAGGGGACACAAGTTCAAAGTGACGGGTGGGAGGTTTAGGGGGGATTTGAGGAAAACCGTTTTTCCCCAGAGGGTGGTGCGGGTCTGGAACACACTGCCTGGGAGGGTGGTGACGGTCTGGAACGCGCTGCCTGGGAGGGTGGTGAGGGTCTGGAACGCACTGTCTGGGAGGGTGGTGACGGTCTGGAACGCACTGCCTGGGAGGGTGGTGACGGTCTGGAACACACTGTCTGGGAGGGTGGTGAGGGTCTGGAACGCACTGTCTGGGAGGGTGGTGAGGGTCCGGAGCGCACGGCCTGGGAGGGTGGTGACGGTCTGGAACGCACTGTCTGGGAGGGGGGTGACGGTCTGGAACGCGCTGCCTGGGAGGGTGGTGAGGGTCTGGAACGCACTGCCTGGGAGGGTGGTGACGGTCTGGAACGCACTGCCTGGGAGGGTGGTGACGGTCTGGAACACACTGCCTGGGAGGGGGGTGAGGGTCTGGAACGCGCTGCCTGGGAGGGTGGTGAGGGTCTGGAACGCGCTGCCTGGGAGGGTGGTGAGGGTCTGGAACGCGCTGCCTGGGAGGGTGGTGAGGGTCTGGAGCGCACGGCCTGGGAGGGTGGTGACGGTCTGGAGCACGCTGCCTGGGAGGGTGGTGACGGTCTGGAGCACGCTGCCTGGGAGGGTGGTGACGGTCTGGAGCACGCTGCCTGGGAGGGTGGTGACGGTCTGGAGCACGCTGTCTGGGAGGGTGGTAGAGGCGGGTTGCCTCACATCCTTTAAAAAGTACCTGGACCAGCGTTTGGCACGTCAGAACCTTCAAGGCTGTGGAGCAAATGGAGTTAGGTGGGCAGGTCAGGGGTTTTTCATTTATCGGTGCAGTATCAATGGGCCTGTATCTCTGCACTGTGTTATTCTGTGATTCTTTGCATCTTGCCTCCTTCCTAAATGTGGTGCTCAGAATTGAACATAATTTTCCAGTTTGAGGATGAACCATTGTTTTACAAATGTTCCCCATAATCTCTTAAAAAGCCTACAATCCAAGCTGCCACGCCACTTTTATCCCCCCCGCTTTGATTGTGCTGGTACTTTATTAAATGTCTTTTTGCAAACGTTTTTAGGAAGCCTTTGTCCACATTTAGAAAGTGGAATAATTGGAACTAGTTCTGGTTGATGGTGTAACTGAACACATTTGCTGTGCATTGAAACGAGGTGAGGAAGAGGCTCTCTATACAAATGATCTGCAGGCAGGGACAGAGTGTAGCATTTGCAGAATTTGCGGATGATACTAAAATAGGCGGGAAAGCAGGCAGTGAAGAAGAGATAAAGATTTTACAGACTGATTCAATAGGCTAGGAGATTGGGCCAAAAGTTGGCAGATGGAGTTTAATGTGGATAAGTGTGAGGTTATCCATAGAGAGACAAATTATTATCTTAATGTAAAGCAGATTTAAAATGCGTCTGGGCAGAGTGATCTGGGTGTCTTAGAACATAGAACATTACAGCGCAGTACAGGCCCTTCGGCCCTCGATGTTGCGCCGACCTGTGAAACCACTCTAAAGCCCATCTACACTATTCCCTTATCGTCCATATGTCTATCCAATGACCATTTGAATCCCCTTAGTGTTGGCGAGTCCACTACTGTTGCAGGCAGGGCATTCCACGCCCTTACTACTGAGTAAAGAACCTACCTCTGACATCTGTCTTATATCTATCTCCCCTCAATTTAAAGCAATGTTCCCTCGTGCTAGACATCACCATCCGAGGAAAAAGGCCCTCACTGTCCACCCTATCCAATCCTCTGATCATCTTGTATGCCTCAATTAAGTCATCTCTTAACCTTCTTCTCTCTAACGAAAACAGCCTCAAGTCCCTCAGCCTTTCCTCAGAAGATCCTCCCTCCATAACAGGCAACATTCTGGTAAATCTCCTCTGCACCCTTTCCGATGCTTCCACATCCTTCTGTTGTAGGGAAAAATCCCTTGTACCAGTGCAGTCAAGAGGCCGAGTCTCAAGGCAAGGTTCAAAGCGTTGTTCTTTATTGTACAATTACTGAAGCCGTCAGGGAGACCCACGCAGCCAGCTCAAACAGTGGCTTGGCCACGTTGATCTCGACAATTACACATTCGCTCTGGATTTCTATAGGAATCCAAATTCGAGCGGGAACATTTGCTCACACATAATAGTTAAAGGGTAGTTTTGATTTAGATCTCTCAGACAGGTTTAAACTGAGAATATGCATCTTTGTCAATTTGCATCTGTATGGAGTGTGTTCGTGTTGATGAGATTATCTGTGCTCGCTCCAGTGTCCTTCCCTTCTCTAATGTGTTTCCCATTATCTCCCTGGTGTGTCTCCGAAACTAAATCGACCTCCGATGTCTGTGGCTGTGCTATGCTTTTGTTTCTGTGTTTGCTAGATGAGGTGTTAATGTCATCTTTGTCCTGCTGTGTGTGTGGGGGATGCTAATCTAATCTATACATTTCTTTTATTCCTTCTATTCTGGTTTCTTTGCCTGCCTTGGCCATTTTATTAATATATTATTTCATTCTTTCATAAGTCTTTGCAATACAGTTGTGCCATATATCCCACTGCCAGGGTCTTGACTCGCAGATATCCCGATCTCCTGGCCATGGGGCCATTTTAAGATGCAGCATCGTGCTGTTGCTGGGCAGAACAAGTGTCTTCCATCAGTGCAGGAGGGGATTTAAACGAATGTCCATCCGGGTGGCCCTTCTGCATTGTGGGCACATTATAAACGGTGCCAATCAGTCCAATAAAACAGTCCAATAAATGTTAAACGGTGCCAATCAGTCCAATAAAACAGTTTCATAAATGAAGAATGTTTGATGAGATGAGATAAAAATATGGTCTTGGAAAATGGCCTACTTCACTTCCTATAATGCGGCGACCAGAATTGCACGCAATACTCCAAATGCGGCCGCACCAGAGTTTTGTACAGCTGCAACATGACCTCATGGCTCCTAAACTCAATCCGTCTACCAATAAAAGCTAACACACCGTACGCCTTCTTAACAACCCTCTCAACCTGGGTGGCAACTTTCAGGGATCTATGTACATGGACACCTGGATCTCTCTGCTCACCCACACTGCCAAGAATCTTACCATTAGCCCAGTACTCTGTCTCCCTGTCATTCCTTCCAAAATGAATCACCTCACACTTTTCTGCATTAAACTCCATTTGCCACCTCTCAGCCCAGCGCTGCAGCTTATCTATGTCCCTCTGTAACTTGTAACATCCTTCCACACTGTCCACAACTCCACCGACTTTAGTGTCATCTGCAAATTTACTCACCCATCCTTCTACGCCCTCCTCCAGGTCATTTATAAAAATGACAAACAGCAGTGGCCCCAAACCAGATCCTTGTGGTACACCACTAGTAACTGGACTCCAGTCTGAACATTTCCCATCAACCACCACCCTTTGTCTTCTTCCAGCTAGCCAATTTCTGATCCAAACTGCTAAATCACCCTGAATCCCATGCCTCAGTAGTTTCTGCAGTAGCCTACCGTGGGGAACCTTATCAAACGCTTTACTGAAATCCATATACACCACATCAACTGCTTTACCCTCATCCACCTGTTTGGTCACCTTCTCAAAGAACTCAATAAGGTTTGTGAGGCACGGCCTACCTTTCACAAAACCGTGTTGACTATCTCTAATCAAATTATTCCTTTTCAGATGATTATACATCCTATCTCTTATAAACCTTTCCAAGATTTTGCCCACAACAGAAGTAAGGCTCACTGGTCTATAGTTACCGGGGTTGTCTCTACTCTCCTCCTTGAACAAGGGGACAACATTTGCTATCCTCCAGTCTTCTGGCACTATTCCTGTAGACAAAGATGACTTAAAGATCAAAGCCAAAGGCTCAGCAATCTCCTCCCTAGCTTCCCAGAGAATCCTAGGATAAATCCCATCCGGCCCAGGGGACTTATCTATTTTCACACTTTCCAGAATTGCTAACACCTCCTCCTTATGAACCTCAAGCCCTTCTAGTCTAGTAGCCTGAATCTCAGTATTCTCCTCGACAACATTGCCTTTTTCCTGTGTGAATACTGACAAAAAATATTCATTTAGCACCTCTCCTATCTCCTCGGATTCCAAGCACAACTTCCCACTACTGTCCTTGACTGGCCCTACTCTTACCCTAGTCATTCTTTTATTCCTGACATATCTATAGAAAGCTTTAGGGTTATCCTTGATCCTACCTGCTTTGTTCATGAATCGCAGAAAGTCGGTATGCAGGTACAGCATGTAATTAAAAACGCAAATGAAATGTTAGCGTTTATTGCAAACGACGGGAGTATACAAGTAGAGACGTGTTGTTGCAATTGTAGAGGGTGTTGGTGAGACCACATCTGGAGCATTATGTCCAGTTTTGGTCTTATTTGAGGAAGGATGTGGTGGCATTGGAGGCAGTTGAGAGGAGGTTCACCAGATTGATTCCGGGGATGAAGGGGTTGACGTACGAGGAGAGATTAAACAGTTTGGGTTCATACTCGCTGGAGTTTAGGAGGGTGAGAGGGGATCTGGTCGAGGTGTATAAAATATTAAAAGGGATTGATAAAATCACCATAGACCAAATGTTCCCCCTTGTGGGGCAATCTGGAGCAGGAGGTCACAGATATAGGTTGAGAGGTGGTAGATTTAGAACTGAGATGAGGAGGAACTACTTCTCGCAGAAGGTGGTGAATTTGTGGAACTCGCTGCCCCGTAGTGCGGTGGAATCTGAGTCATTAAATGGTTTCAAGAAGGAGACAGATATATTTCTGATTTTAAAATAACGGGTTAAAGGGAGATGGGGAACAGGTGGGGAGGTGGATTTGAGACCAGGAAGAGATCAGCCAGGATCTGATTGAATGGCGGAGCGGGCTCGAGGCTGAATTGCCGACTTCTGCTCCCAATTCCTATGTTCCTATTCCGCACAGTTTCTTGCTGAAGTTTGTTTTGTAATTGATGCGACCTTAGCCTCTGTGGAGAGAGAACGGAGCTAACGGTTCAAGTCTGGATGACTCTTTGTCAAGACTAGTCTATATTGGATTATTCTAGCTGGATGTTATTGGGTGGGAAGGTTATTGTTGTTATTGGATAAATGGGATATTCTGTTCTGTTTGGGGAATTCTGATCTTGACGTTATTGGATCAGTATAAGTGCAATTTATTGTGATTTGGGCTTTTCTTGCGTTTCTTATTTTCATTGGATGAACTTTGAGATTCATTGAATTCAATGGGGTTGGGCTTGTTCAATCGTTGCAATTATAAATTGAGATACTCGGTGGTATTGAATTGTTGCTGTTATTGATGTTGGCAAGTTTAACTATTTTATGCCAATTTATAGCGAACAGACAATCTGTCTTAACCTTGGAATTCTTCAAACTTTTGGTTGGAGATTTTGGTCTCATTAATGGTCGATCTATTTCAAATGATGAGTTAATGAGAATATAATTTGAATCATATAATGTGGGCAAATTTAATAAAGTTACATAAATGTTTCTTAAGAGTAATCAATTAAGATAATATATTAAGAACCCTGCTGATGTTACCTGCGAGAGCGTCTCAAAACCCCGGAGGATAATTTGAAACACTGGTTCTTAGTGGTGTATATTTGTTTGGAATTAATGTGAGGAAACAATATACAACCCAGTGAGGAACCAGTTCAGTCTTTGTGTAAGCGATTAATAAAGAATATTTATCAGGTAAAAGAAAAAGCACGGGCGACACGGTGCCACAGTGGTTAGCACTGCTGCCTCATGGCTCCGAGGACCCGGGTTTGTTCCCAGCCCTGGGTCACTGTCAATGTGGAGTTTGCACATTCTCCCCGTGTTTGCATGGGTCTCACCCCCACAACCCAAAAATGTGCAGGTTAGGTGGATTGTCCACGCTAAATTGCTCCTTAATTGGTAAAAAAAATAATTGGGGACTCTAAATTTATAAAAATAGTAATTAATAAAAAGAAAAAGCACACAGCAAAAGTAAATGTACACTCTGACACTGACGTATATCAATAACTGAACACATCGTTTTATCTGAAGGTACCTCTTGTTCCCAACATACGCCCAAGTTCTCTGAACACATGTGAGACACCCCTTTTTCCAAACAACATCCAATTTTAGTAACTCTAGAGGTTAAATCCAGTCAATAGTTACCACACAATACAACTGAGGTGGCCTAGTCTTGGAAAGCGTCTCTTCCTGGTTCAGTGAAGGTACAAAACTGCATCTTTTGGAGGAGAATATTTGAAATCTGCTGTGGCTCTAAATGTGAGCTGGAATAGGCCTCTATGGCCTTGATCACGGATGGAACTGCATGTCTGCTTATTGATGGAAACCTAGCCTCTCTTCAATGAGGGTGCCTCCAGTTATACTTTTTCAATCACTTTGATATTCCCCTCTGTGGATTCTGCTGTCTACTTCATTCAAATGCCTTGCCTTTAGAAGTTACCATTTGTACAGCCTCACTGATCTCTGGTAAACAATGTTTCTGATATGGCCATTTGCACCTCAATGTCTCTAGACACCCTCTAATCTTGTTACTGAGCAAATTGCACCTCATTGTTCCTGTAGGTGCCTGTGAGCGTTGTTGCTTTTCTGTTATTTCATTTTCATCTCCTGTTTATTGTGAATCTTGTTAACTTCCCACATTCCTGAAAAATACGTTACTAGAAATACTTTAGAGGGAACTAAAATAAATATATGGAATCAAAGGACAAATTATACTATGACAGTGAAATTGTTTTTTTTGGTAAATGGTTTCCATTTGATCTCCATCCCCACAGAAATCACTTGTCCTGTAAACAGTCACTACGAGAGCTGTATGTCTGTCTGCCAACCAGGCTGTGCCACCTTCAAAACCTATCGGGAGTGTAACCATTATTGTATGGAGGGCTGCCAATGTAATGATGGCTTCCTGCTCAATGGTGTAACATGCATCCTACCTCAGGACTGCGGATGTGTGGCAGATGACAAATACTACGAGGTATGTTGGGAAGGTCTTTTGAAACAGGACCTAAGCTTTGTAGACTATGATTAAAATGATTTGCTAACCATGTTTCCTCTAACGAGATGTCCAGAAGAAGAGGCAGAACGTTATAATTAGAGAATGACCTCAGGAAATACTTCACATAATGCACAAGGAAATCTGGAGTTCACTCCCTCAAAAAGCTTTTGAAAGCAGAATTCAATTGATGATCTGCAAATCTGAGACTAATATGTTATTGTTAGGTGAGGGTTTAAATGGGCACAGAAGCAAAATTGGGAAAATGAATTGTGAACTGAATCAGCCAGGATCTAAATACATGTCAGGCCAGCTTCAAAATACTGGAAGTTCTCCCCAAAGGTTGGTTAGACCGAAAATGGTAGAAATCCCCTTCTCACTGCAACCTTTTAAAAGTTTGTTCCTTCTTGGGATGCGGATGCCACGGGCTCGGCTCGAACATTTATTGTTCATTTCTAACTTCCCTTGAAATGAAGGTAGTGAGCTGCCTTATTGAGCTCTTGCTGTCCATGTGGCGTAGATACCCACAGTGCTTTTCAGGAGGGTATGGCAGGATTGTGACCCAGTGGCAGTGAAAGAATGGCATATATTTCCAAGTCAGGGTGGTGGGTGACTTAGAGTGGAAATTGCAGGTGGTGCCACTCTCATGTGTCTACTGCCTATGACCTTCTGACACCTAGAATCTAGGTGGTACATGTCACAGCTTTGGAAGGTACTGTTGGAGAAGGCTTAAGGAATGACAGCTGTGCATCTTGTAGATGGTACACATCTGCCACGATGGACCAGTGGAGGGAGTGAATGTTGAATGTAGTGGAACGGGTACCAATCAACAGCTGCTTTGTCCTGGATGGTGTCGAGCTTCTTGTTGGAGCTGCACTCATCCATGCAAGTGGAGAGTATTCCATTGCACTCCTGACTTGTCCCTTGTAGACGGTGAACAGGCTTTGGGGAGTTAGGAGATGGGTTACTTGCCACAGAATTCCCAGCCTCTGATGTATTCTTGTAGCCACAGTATTTATATGGCTAGTTCAGTTCCGTTTCTGGTCAATGGTAACCCCCAGGATATTTATAGTGGGAGATTCAGCAATGATAATGTAATTGAATCAAGTGGGGGGGGGTTATTTCCTGGCACTTGTGTGGTGCAAATGTTATCAGCGAAGTTTGAATGTTGCCCAGTCGATCTGCATGCGGCACAGAGTACTTTAGTATCTGACAAGTCATGAATGGTATTGAAAATGACGCTGCCACTGAGGACCTCCTGTAGTGATGTCCTGGAGCTGAGATGATTGACCTCCAACCACCACAACCACCTTCCTTTGTGCCGGGTATAACTCCAAACAGTGGGAGTTTCTCTCTGATTCCCATTGACTCCAGTTTAGCTCGGGCTCCATGATGCCAAACTCAATCAAATGCTGCCTTGATGTCAAGGGCAGTCACTCTCACCTCACCTCTGGCGGTCAGCTCTTTTGTCCATGTTTGAATCAAGGCTGTAATGAGGTCAGGAGCTGAGTGACCCTGGCGGAACCCAAACTGAGCGTCCGTGAGCAGGTTATTGCTGAGGCAGTGCTCTTTGATAGCACTGTTGATGACTCCTTCCATCACTTTGCTAATCTTCAAGAGTAGACTGATAGGCTGTGTTGGATTTGTCCTGCTTTTATGTGCAGGACACACCTAGAATCATAGATTCCCTACAGTACAGAAGGAGGCCATGTTAGTCTGCACCGACCCTCCGAATGAGCACTCTATGCATTTACATTCCCCGTCAATCCCACCCTATCCCCGTAACCCAGAACCTGGACACTAAGGGGAATTTATCACGGTCAATCCACGTAACCTGCACATCTTTGGACTGTGGGAAGAAACTGGGGCGCCCGGAGGAAACCCACGCAGACACAGGGAGATAGTGTAAACTCCGCACAGACAGCCACCCAAGGCCACTTGAACCCGGATCCCTGGCGCTGACCAATTTTACATGTTGTGTAGTTGCCAGTGCTGTCGCTGTACTGGAACAACTTGGCTAGGGGCGCAATTAATTCTGGAGCACAAGTCTTCAGTACTATTGCCGGAATGGAGCCTATAGGCTTTGCAATGTGTGTGAATCGAATTGGCTGATGACTGGCATCTATGATGCTGGGGACCTCCAGAAGAGGCCAAGATGAATAATCAACTCTACATTTGGTTGTTGCAAATGCGTCAGCCATAACTTATATATTGCACTGATATGCTCGGCTCCTTCATCATTGAGGATGGGGATATTTGTGGAGCCTCCTCCTCCAGTAAGTTGTTTAATTGTCCACCACCATTCACAGCTGGATGTGGCAGGACTGCAGAGCTTAGATCTGATCCCCCTCCCTCATCCTCGCTTTATTCTCTCACTTGCGTTGGTTGTGAGATAATTTAGCTTTGCCTGTTTAATAGTCCTTATAACTGGGATCTGCGAGGAGCTTCCCATTTCACATGCCATAGAACCCATGCAGTGCAGAAGGAGGCCATTTGGCCCATCGAGCCTCTTAAAGAGCATCCTACCCCACTCCCCTGCCCTAATACCGTAACCCCATCTAATCTGCACATCCTTGGCACTAAGGGGTAATTTTATATCATTGTCAATCCACCTAACCTGCACATCTTTGGACTGTTTTTGAACACTAGAACTATTCTAAATTCACTGCTTGTTCCTGAGTTCCATGTTTGTTGGTTTTACTGAAAATGTTTCTGTATTTTTCAGCCAGGGCAGTTTTTCTGGAACACTAACTGCTCAAAACACTGCCGCTGCATGGGGCGCAATATGGTCCAGTGTGACTCGCGACACTGCAAGAGCGAGGAGTCATGCTCACTCCGCCATGGAATCCGGGGGTGTTACAGTAATAAAGTCTCTTACTGCATCGCTGCTGGTGGAGGAATATTCCAGACCTTTGACGGGGCCTTTCTGCGATTTCCTGCTGCCTGTTCATTTGTCCTCTCCACAATCTGTCAGAAACTTCCAGACATCTCTTTCCAATTGATCGTAAATTTTGACAAATGGACCTTACCCAACATGACGCTGATTTCCCCGGTTTATCTTTATATCAACGAGGAACAGATTCTAATCTCGGGCAGGATCGTTCAGGTAAATGCTCCCCGCCCTCATCCTCGCTTTACTCTCTCACTTGCGTATTCTCTCTGTCACTCAAACACTGACAGTTTTCATCTAATTCTTTCTTTTACGTTTGTTTCACACACACATTCATTCAGATTTTCCCTTCAGTTCTTTCACATTCATTTTCTCGAACGCTATTGCCTCTCTTTCATTTCCTCGCTTTATTTTCTGACATTTATTCTCTCCTACATATTGATTCTATTTCATCATCTTTCTCACTTTATAATATCTATTTCTTATCTTTGTCACACTCAGTCTCGCCCGCAAATTCCCGTTATCGCAGGCAATCATTTTATTCACTTGTCACAGCACCGAGGACCTGGGTTCGATCCCTGCTTTGGGTCACTGTCCGTGTGGAGTTTGCACATTCTCCCCCTGTCTGTGTGGGTTTCACCCCCAGAACCCAGGGATGTGCAGGGTA
This sequence comes from Scyliorhinus torazame, assembly GCF_047496885.1. Taxonomy (NCBI): domain Eukaryota; kingdom Metazoa; phylum Chordata; class Chondrichthyes; order Carcharhiniformes; family Scyliorhinidae; genus Scyliorhinus; species Scyliorhinus torazame. The sequence continues at coordinate 484,946 of NC_092727.1, forward strand.
GGTGGGTTGGCCACGCTAAATTGCCCCTTAATTGGAAAAAATAATTGGGCACTCAAATTTATTTTTATAAATGTTACTCACTCCTAAATATCCATGTGTCACATATTCTCTTTCATGCATTCGTTCTTGCTTTCAGCTGTAACTCGGGAGTAGCTTTCAGCTGTAACTCGGGAGTAGCTCTCAGCTGTAACTCGGGAGTAGCTCTCTCAGCTGTAACTCGGGAGTAGCTCTCTCAGCTGTAACTCGGGAGTAGCTCTCAGCTGTAACTCGGGAGTAGCTCTCAGCTGTAACTCGGGAGTAGCTCTCAGCTGTAACTCGGGAGTAGCTTTCAGCTGTAACTCGGGAGTAGCTCTCAGCTGTAACTTGGGAGTAGCTCTCAGCTGTACCCCGGGAGTAGCTCTCAGCTGTAACTCGGGAGTTGCTCGCTCAGCTGTAACTCGGGAGTAGCTCTCAGCTGTAACTCGGGAGTAGCTCGCTCAGCTGTAACTCGGGAGTAGCTCTCAGCTGTAACTCGGGAGTAGCTCTCAGCTGTAACTCGGGAGTAGCTCTCAGCTGTAACTCGGGAGTAGCTCGCTCAGCTGTTACTGTCGATTCTTTCACTGATTCTCTCTCTCAATCATTTTTCTTGATCATCTCCACTTTCTCTCTCCTTCATTCACTTTAGCAATTACTCCCTCACCTACATTCTCTCTGTTTCTCCTCTTCTCATTCATTTAATCTGTTCTCGGCATTTTTTTTTAATGGCAACATTCTCTGAATTCAACTGTGTCCCGGTGACGGAGCCGCGTCCCGGAGATGAAACTATGTCCCGGTGATGGAGCTGTGGTCGTGTCCCGGTAATGGAGCTGTGTCCCGGTGACAGAGCTGTAGTCATGTCCCAGTGATGGAGCTGTGTCCCGGTGACGGAGCTGTGTCCGTATCCCGGCGACGGAGCCGTGCCCCGGTGACGGAGCTGTGTCTATATCCCGGTGACGGAGCTGTGTCCGTATCCCGGTGACGGAGCTGTGTCTGATTATGTACTTTTCTTGGTAACTATTTGTTTGGTCACTATTTCTGGTGATCTGGTAAAAGTGGAGTATTCACCAATGGTGCTTTCTAAAGATTTGGCTCGATAAGTTTGCTTAAAATTCTTGCTCGATGAAATTTTCACCAAGCTGTTTGCAATGTCCCATACATAACGATTCCCAAAAACTGATTAACATTGTCCTATCTGCCAGGTGAATGGAACAACTGTCACAATTCCTGTTACCACAGGAATAACAAAGATCTCAACTGCTGAGGGATTCCTGATAATTGATACAGTTCAAGGTATTCAGATCCAATACAACTGGTTTAATTTGCTGTCTATCAGGATGGGGGAGCGGCTACAGAACAAGGTGTGTGGTCTGTGTGGAAACTTTAATGGAAACCCCAATGATGATGACTTAACTTCACGAGGAAAACCAGCAAAAACCATCCTGGAATTGGCAAAGAGCTGGAAAACAAATGGAATGCAAAACAGGTAAAGTTCTTAGTCCGTCTCATACATGTTTAGACCGGATCTGAATATCCGTGAACCCATTTCACCATCGGAGCTGTCACACTTTACACTTGGAGTTCCAGTGTCAACTATTTAGATAAAACAGATGAAAATCTATTAGGCGAGATACTGCTGCTGCTGACCAACCTTCCTCTAACGCTCCGCGAGATAATCTAGGAACGGTTGCCACCACCTGTAGAACCCCTGCGCAGACCCTAGTCGCCACATTCCGGCCCCTGTTCGGGGAGGCTGTTATGGGAATCGAACCGTGCTGCTGGCCTGCCTTGGTCTGCTTTCAAAGCCAGCGATTTAGCGCTGTGCTAAACAGCACCTGATTAAGGTTTTACGAAGCAAATCCGATGTCTTATTTATTTTCTGAAGGTACTGACAGACTCCTTTTATCCCACAGCTGTGATGAAGATCAATATACTGCATTGTCACTAACCTGTGATAATCAGAACATCATTCAGCTACAGAATGAAGGAAGATGTTTGAAACTCACTGAAATGAAGGGTTTCTTCCAGCCCTGTTATGGATTCATCAACCCCATTCCGTTTTACAAATCCTGTGGATTGGATACTTGCTACTGGGATGAGAGATCTCAAATCTGCAGTTCACTGGCAGCATATGGGGAAGCCTGTCGTTCCAGAGGGATTCTGAGCACTGAGTGGATTCGCCAGGAAAACTGCTGTAAGATGGAGCGAATAACAAATTGGTGCCCAGGGTTTGTGGTGGGTTTTTTTGATGTTTCCTGGAATGGGGGTCGAGCTCCCCCTTGGGTCAGGGTTCAGGCCTCTGAACAACCCCCGAGTTAAGATTCAGGATTGGCTCTTTGAGCTGTCATTGGCTCATGTGGTGTTGATACTTCTGTAAAGTTTTATTCTTTCAAGAGAGTCGTTGGCTAGGTCACATTTATTGCCCATCCCTAATTGGCCTTGTGAAGGTGGAGGTGACCTGTACATGTTCTTTCTGTCTGTCTGTTAATATCTGTTGCTTCCAGTACACACAATGTGCCACAATGCGAGTTCGCCTGACCTTGTTACGTTGGTTCTCAGCGTAATTCTTAACTTTCTTAATAATAGATTCTAGCATTCCCAATAACGGAGTCCACTTGGCAACTTCACATACAGTATAAATTGTTGTTATTCTTGCAAAGTGTTCTGCTGAGTGCAAGATTAAAAGTTTTGATGTCTCTTTTCAGAAATACCTGAATTGAAATCACTTCTTCCCACATCATTCTTTGAACCACATGTTGAACTCTCTAATATGTTGGAACCTATGTCTGTTGATATGTATTTTAGGAAACAATCCAGAGATTTGAGGTTCTTTGAAGTTCTGCTTTTTAATTTTCACTCAATTCCTCAACATTTCTCAATAGAATTCCTGGTTCAGCCGATGATGTTGGTTTCTATCTGTTCAATGACAGCTGAATCCTCCCTTCACCTGCTCCAAGTTCCATCTTCAGCCTAGTTGCAATTGCAGAGCTCAGTATGTATCCTGCAGGACTTAACGCACCGTGGTGCTATGGTCCACTCACTTCTGTAATCATTGTTCTCACCCACACAGGTAGCAAGCACCTCAGACCTGTTGGTCAAAGTCAAGAACCAGGTTTCCTCCATCACTTCCTGCTGGATCCCCTAACCTGCCCAAATCATAGTTACACCTTTCTATTCCTGATCATTGACCCACTCTCAAGTTCTAGGTAACGTTCTGTGACTGCCTCCTGGAACACAGTGTTCTGGAAACTCTCCCCCTCCCTAATGACCTACAATGGCTGCATTTCGAGCTCACCAGTTCTGAGATGAAGATGCTGTGGCTGCAGATGTCATTGTCTAGGGATTGCAATGCTTTCCACAAACGCCTGCATGTTTATCATTGGATCTGTTTGGATGTTTATCATTGGAGAATGTTTCTGGTGGTTGCTGAGTTGAAGGGTTAATCATTTGTGTCTGTTTGCTTTTAGCAGAATTGATTGATGACCCATGTGCCGGAGGCATTTGCACCAACTACAGTTTATGCCGACAGGGTAACGGAGATCTGTGTGGTTGTCCCGAGGAGCCAAGTCCAGATAGTGGTAAATGCGCAGAAACACTGGATACATAAACTAAACACCCAGCAGGTGAATTTCTCTGCCTGGATAGGAATGGTGTAGGAAAATTGAGCAAGGATGTTCAGGTAGGAGAGGTTTCCCTGAATTTCCTTGTGCTTCTGAAATCTTCCTCATCAACCTGCCAAATCTTCACCAGCCTCATTCACATCTGTGAGAATGAGCTGTGGAAGCGGTGAATTAGCTGGAATTTTCAGATTGGGCCAATGCAGCTCTAGAACCGGTTAGAGCATCGAAGGACGGCCCGTTGTGTCCACGCCAGCTCTCTGCAGAGTTGGTGATGGAGCAACTTAATTTTGTCCTCTCAGCTACTCAAAATTTATTGCAGATCTTCTAAAACTGGAAGGTCTTTGATTGGCTCGCCAGTTTCATTAATCTACCTGCTGCCCTTACTTTAACAGTGAAACTGTTCTTATACAAATTAAAAGGGACCCCCAGTCAAAAGCTGTCTGTTTGCCCCCTATGGGCAGCTTCAGGATTCAGAAACACCGAATTCTATTTCTTGCTCCAAAAGCCGAAATTCAGTGAGCAGCAGGGCGCGCAGTGGTTAGCACCGCTGCCTCACAGCGCCGAGGACCCAGGTTCAACCCTGGCTCCGGGTCACTGTCCATGTGGAGTTTGCACATTGTCCCCGTGTCTGTGTGGGTTTAGCCCCCACAATTTAAAGCTGTGCCGGCTAGGTGGATTGGCCACGCTAAATTGCCCCTTATTGGATGTTGCCCCAGCGATAGTGAAGGAACGGCCGATCTATTTCCAAGTCAGGGTGGTGAGTGGCTTGGAGGGGAACCTCCAGGTGGTGGGGTTACCAGGTATCTGCTGCTCTTGTCCTTCAGGATGGTAGTGGTCGCGGGTTTGGAAGGTGCTGCCAAAGGAGCCTTGATGAGTTCCTGCAGTGCATCTTGTAGATGGGACACACAGCTGGCACTGTGCATTGGTGGTGGAGGGTTTGAATGTTTGTGGAAGGGAGAGCAATCAAGTGGGCTGCTTTGTCCTGGATGGTGTTGAGCTTCTTGAATGTTGTTGGAGCTGCGCTCATCCAGGCAAGTGGAGAGTATTCCATTACTTGTGCCTTGTAGATGGTGGACACACTTTGGAGGGGGGGGGGGGGGGGGGGGGTGTCAGGAGGTGAGTTACTCGCTGTAGGATTCCTCACTTTGACCTGCCCTGGTAGCCACAGTATTAATATGACTAGTCCAGTTCAGTTTCTGATCAATGGCAACCTCCAGGATGTTGATTGTGGGGGATTCAAAGTGCACAGGTAGGATTTTCAGTCTAATGGTGCTGAATATTGATTGGTCCATTTTCTTTTCCATTCCTTCAGATGATATTGTCCAGGCAGATGTGGTGTGTAAATATTCTCAGATGGAAGTTTATATTTCCAAATGCCGACTTTACCAACTGGGCTTTGAGCGTGAAGATGTCCGAATTAATGATTTCCGCTGTGCGGGGTCAGAAGGAGATGATTTTATTGCATTTCACATCAATAACACCAATCGCAACTGTGGCAATATTGTGAAGGTGAATGTATCTCCTCTCCAGTGAATGAGCAAACTCTGAACAAGTGTTATCAGCAGTTGAGACCAAAATATTGTGTGTTTTCAAGAAAGAATTGGATATAGCTCTTGGGGTTAAAGGGATCAAAGGATATGGGAGGAAGGAGGGACAGGTTACTGAGTTGGATGATCAGCCATGATCATAATGAATGGCAGTGCAGGCCGATGGGCCGAATGGACTCTTCCTGCTCCTATTTTCTAAGTTCCAATGATTAGTGTTCCAGTATTTTGTAAATTGTTTTCCCAAATCACAATGTTTACTCTGTAAAGACCTAAATGCTTTTATTGCCTCTTTACCCTTGTTGGAAACTGAGGCAAGATAGAAGATGAACAGGGCTGTCGGAAGGCATCCTGAGCTCTAGAGGGGTGAACACTGGGAGGGGCACAAATTGCTCTGGCTAGCATAGACTGAGGAAATTGGTCATCAAGAAGCTGTGGATTGTGTTGGGGACTGAGGGAGTAATTTGAGTTGTGCCAGGATGTTCACTTGGAGGGAGAATGGGATCTGCTGAATAAAGGTCTCACTTCCTGGCCCAGAGTTCAATCTCAGGTACAAAGTACAGGGCAGCTGGGTGGAGCTAGGTCATCCCTGGGCTCTACTCACATACTCGCTGATAGATGACAATTAGCATGCCACAATAGCCTGAACTGGAGCCGTGGTTAATCCTGTGAGATCTCAGAGTAAAATGTAAAAGCAGTACGGGGAGTGGACGTCACAGACACCACCCCGAATACACAGGGTTGTGGCATTGAGTGAAAGCGTGTGGAATGTTTGCTCTGCCATAGATAGGTCGGTGTAGATTATCCTGCTCAGCGTCTCCAGGTAACAGCAATCCTTTTCTCCACAGACAAATGAGACACACGTCATGTATATAAACACCGTCTGGATTGAAAGTCTGAACAATACAGGCAGTGTCATTACTCGTGATAGAGTCATTAATGTTGAATTCTCCTGTGCTTACGAACTTGACCTGAAAGTTTCACTTGAAACTGTTGTGAGGCCGATGCTGAGGTGAGTGGGTTAAACCTCTGGGTTAAACTTCTGGATGTTGTATTTGGGGTAAGAGGGAATTTTCGGGATGACAACCTGCAAATACTGGAGTGGCACAGAGATCAGTGCTGGAGCTACAATTATTTACAATATATGTAAATGATTGTCACGTTTAAACCATTTCGCTATAAAGGGCTAATTAAATTGTGTTTTGATTGCTGGAGATTCCTGGAATGTAGATAACTTATGAGGTAGTGTTTAGTCCTAGCTAAGCAGTTTATGGAAGTTAGTGGGATATAGATAATGTAATTAATGGGAGCAGCCAGGCCTGTCTGTAGTTTTGCAGTCTGTTATAGGTTTTAAAAAATAAATTTAAAATACCCAATTCATCCTTTGTTTTCCAATTAAGGGGCAATTTAGCATGGCTATTCTACCTACCCTGTACATATTTTTGTGTTGTGGGGGGTGAGACCCAGGCAGGCACTGGGAGAATGTGCAAACTCCGCGCAGACTGTGACCCGGGGCCGGGATCGAACCCGGGTCCTCTGCACCATGAAACAGCAGTGCTAACCACTGCCTGTTATAGTTTTTTTTAAAGATGAACAGCAGTTTTGCCAATTGATGAAAGGTTAAACAGATCTGCCCTTGAAAGGAAATCTCTCCAAAAGTCTGTGCACAGCTAAGCAAGTAACCTGTTTCGTTAACTTTATTTATAAGTGGCATTTGAACTGTATTGGGTTGCATTGGAATTAATGGCACACATACACCTTCCTCTCAGAGGGTAAATAGTGAAATATGAATGAGCTGAAATTAGCCAGCAGTTCAGGCAGCATCTGTGGAGAGAAACAGGTTGACAACCTTACAGAAGCTGCCATTGTTTTGCTATTTTTATTCAGGATACTCTGCAGCTTTGAGTGAGAGGTCAGACAGGATATCAGTTGGGTGCCTGCCCTTTGACTTGTTAACAAAAGATGATCAGGATATCTAGAATCTAGTCACACGGGATCAGGGGTGAGCTGGCAAGGTGGATACAGAACTGGCTAGGCATAGAAGGTAGAGAGTAGCAATGGAAGGATGCTTTTCTAATTGGAGGGCTGTGACCAGTGGTGTTCCGCAGGGATCAGTGCTGGGACCGTTGCTTTTGTAGTATATATAAACGATTTGGAGGAAAATGTAACTGGTCTGATTAGTAAGTTTGCAGATGACACAGAGGTTGGTGGAATTGCGGATAGCGATGAGGACTGTCAGGGGATACAGCAGGATTTAGATTGTTTGGAGACTTGGGTGGAGAGATGGCAGATGGAGTTTAATCCGGACAAATGTGAGGTAATGCATTTTGGAAGGTCTAATGCAGGTAGGGAATATACAGTGAATGGTAGAACCCTCAAGAAAGTCAGAGAGATCTAGGTGTACAGGTCCACAGGTCACTGAAAAGGGCAACACAGGTGGAGAAGGTAGTCAAGAAGGCATACGGCATGCTTGCCTTCATTGGCCGGGGCATTGAGTATAAGAATTGGCAAGTCATGTTGCAGCTGTATAGAACCTTGGTTAGGCCACACTTGGAGTATAGTGTTCAATTCTGGTCGCCACACTACCAAAAGGATATGGAGGCTTTAGAGAGGGTGCAGAAGAGATTTACCAGAATGTTGCCTGGTATGGAGGGCATTAGCTATGAGGAGCGGTTGAATAAACTTGGTTTGTTCTCACTGGAACGACGGAGGTTGAGGGGCGACCGAACAAACAAAGAACAAAGAAATGTACAGCACAGGAACAGGCCCTTCGGCCCTCCAAGCCCGTGCCGACCATACTGCCCGACTAAACTACAATCTTCTACACTTCCTGGGTCCGTATCCTTCTATTCCCATCCTATTCATATATTTGTCAAGATGCCCCTTAAATGTCCCTATCGTCCCTGCTTCCACTACCTCCTCCGGTAGCGAGTTCCAGGTACCCACTACCCTCTGCGTAAAAAACTTGCCTCGTACATCTACTTTAAACCTTGCCCCTCTCACCTTAAACCTATGCCCCCTAGTAATTGACCCCTCTACCCTGGGGAAAAGCCTCTGACTATCCACTCTGTCTATGCCCCTCATAATTTTGTATACCTCTATCAGGTCGCCCCTCAACCTCCTTCATTCCAGTGAGAACAAACCGAGATTATTCAACCGCTCCTCATAGCTTATGCCCTCCATACCAGGCAACATTCTGGTAAATCTCTTCTGCACCCTCTCTAAAGCCTCCACATCCTTCTGGTAGTGTGGCGACCAGAATTGAACACTATACTCCAAGTGTGGCCTAACTAAGGTTCTATACAGCTGCAACATGACTTGCCAATTCTTATACTCAATGCCCCGGCCAATGAAGGCAAGCATGCCGTATGCCTTCTTGACTATCTTCTCCACCTGTGTTGCCCCTTTCAATGACCTGTGGACCTGTACTCCTAGATCTCTTTGACTTTCAATACTCTTGAGGGTTCTACCATTCACTGTATATTCCCTACCTGCATTAGACCTTCCAAAATGCATTACCTCACATTTGTCCGGATTAAACTCCATCTGCCATCTCTCCGCCCAAGTCTCCAGACAATCTAAATCCTGCTGTATCCTCAGACAGTCCTCATCGCTATCCGCAATTCCACCAACCTTTGTGTCGTCTGCAAACTTACTAATCAGACCAGTTACAATTTCCTCCAAATCATTTATATATACTACAAAGAGAAAAGGTCCCAGCACTGATCCCTGTGGAACACCACTGGTCACAGCCCTCCAATTAGAAAAGCATCCCTCCATTGCTAGCCTCTGCCTTCTATGGCCTAGCCAGTTCTGTATCCACCTTGCCAGTTCACCCCTGATCCCGTGTGACTTCACCTTTTGTACTAGTCTACCATGAGGGACCTTGTCAAAGGCCTTACTGAAGTCCATATAGACAACATCTACTGCCCTACCTGCATCAATCATCTTAGTGACCTCCTCGAAAAATTCTATCAAGTTAGTGAGACACGACCTCCCCTTCACAAAACCGTGCTGCCTCTCACTAATACGTCCATTTGCTTCCAAATGGGAGTAGATCCTGTCTCTAAGAATTCTCTCCAGTAATTTCCCTACCACTGACGTAAGGCTCACCGGCCTGTAGTTCCCGGGATTATCCTTGCTACCCTTCTTAAACAGAGGAACAACATTGGCTATTCTCCAGTCCTCCGGGACATCCCCTGAAGACAGCGAGGATCCAAAGATTTCTGTCAAGGCCTCAGCAATTTCCTCTCCAGCCTCCTTCAGTATTCTGGGGTAGATCCCATCAGGCCCTGGGGACTTATCTACCTTAATATTTTTTAAGACACCCAACACCTCGTCTTTTTGGATCACAATGTGACCCAGGCTATCTACACCCCCTTCTCCAGACTCAACATCTACCAATTCCTTCTCTTTGGTGAATACTGATGCAAAGTATTCATTTAGTACCTCGCCCATTTCCTCTGGCTCCACACATAGATTCCCTTGCCTATCCTTCAGTGGGCCAACCCTTTCCCTGGCTACCCTCTTGCTTTTTATGTACGTGTAAAAAGCCTTGGGATTTTCCTTAACCCTATTTGCTAATGACTTTTCGTGACCCCTTCTAGCCCTCCTGACTCCTTGCTTAAGTTCCTTCCTACTTTCCTTATATGCCACACAGGCTTCGTCTGTTCCCAGCCTTTTAGCCCTGACAAATGCCTCCTTTTTCTTTTTGACGAGGCCTACAATATCACTCGTCATCCAAGGTTCCCGAAAATTGCCGTATTTATCTTTCTTCCTCACAGGAACATGCCGGTCCTGTATTCCTTTCAACTGACACTTGAAAGCCTCCCACATGTCAGATGTTGATTTGCCCTCAAACATCCGCCCCCAATCTATGTTCTTCAGTTCCCGCCTAATATTGTTATAATCAGCCTTCCCCCAATTTAGCACATTCATCCTCGGACCACTCTTATCCTTGTCCACCAGTACTTTAAAACTTACTGAATTGTGGTCACTGTTACCGAAATGCTCCCCTACTGAAACATCTACCACCTGGCCGGGCTCATTCCCCAATACCAGGTCCAGTACCGCCCCTTCCCTAGTTGGACTGTTTACATATTGTTTTAAGAAGCCCTCCTGGATGCTCCTTACAAACTCCGCCCCGTCTAAGCCCCTGGCACTAAGTGAGTCCCAGTCAATATTGGGGAAGTTGAAGTCTCCCATCACCACAACCCTGTTGTTTTTACTCTTTTCCAAAATCTGTCTATCTATCTGCTCCTCTATCTCCCGCTGGCTGTTGGGAGGCCTGTAGTATACCCCCAACATTGTGACTGCACCCTTCTTATTCCTGATCTCTACCCATATAGCCTCACTGCCCTCTGAGGTGTCCTCTCGCAGTATAGCTGTGATATTCTCCCGAACAAGTAGCGCAACTCCACCTCCCCTTTTACATCCCCCTCTATCCCGCCTGAAACATCTAAATCCTGGAACGTTTAGCTGCCAATCCTGCCCTTCCCTCAACCAGGTCTCTGTAATGGCAACAACATCATAGTTCCAAGTAGTAATCCAAGCTCTAAGTTCATCTGCCTTACCCGTAATGCTCCTTGCATTAAAACATATGCACTTCAGGCCACCAGACCCGCTGTGTTCAGCAACTTCTCCCCGTCTGCTCTGCCTCAGAGCCACACTGTCCCTATTCCCTAGTTCTCCCTCAATGCTCTCACGTTCTGACCTATTGCTCCCGTGCCCACCCCCCTGCCATACTAGTTTAAACCCTCCCGTGTGACACTAGCAAACCTCGCGGCCAGGATATTTATGCCTCTCCGGTTTAGATGCAACCCGTCCTTCTTATACAGGTCACACCTGCCCCGGAAGAGCTCCCAGTGGTCCAGATAATGGAAACCCTCCCTCCTACACCAGCTGTTTAGCCACGTGTTTATCTGCTCTATCTTCCTATTTCTAGCCTCACTGGCACGTGGCACAGGGAGTAATCCCAAGATTACAACCCTCGAGGTCCTGTCTTTTAACTTTCTGCCTAGCTCCCTGAACTCCTGCTGCAGGACCTCATGCCCCTTCCTGCCTATGTCGTTAATACCAATATGTACAACGACCTCTGCCTGTTTGCCCTCCCCCTTGAGGATTCCCTCTACCCGTTCGGAGACATCCTGGACCCTGGCACCAGGGAGGCAACATACCATCCTGGAGTCTCTTTCACGTCCACAGAAGTGCCTATCTGTGCCCCTGACTATAGAGTCCCCTATTACTATTACTCTTCTGCGCTTTGACCCTCCCTTCTGAACATCAGAGCCAGCCGTGGTGCCACTGCTCTGGCTGCTGCTGTTTTCCCCTGATAGGCTATCCCCCCCGACAGTATCCAAAGGGGTATATCTGTTCGAGAGGGGGACAACCACAGGGGATTCCTGCACTTGACTGCCTGCCCTTTCTGGTGGTCACCCATTTCTCTGCCTGCACCTTGGGTGTGACCACATTTACATAACTGCGATCTATGACGCTTTCCGCCACCTGCATGCTCCTAAGTGCATCCAATTGCTGCTCCAACCGAACCATGCGGTCTGTGGGGAGCTCCAGTTGGGTGCACTTTCTGCAGATGAAGCCATCCGGGACGCTGGTAGAGGTAGAGAGCTGATAGAGGTCTACAAAATTATGAGGGGCATAGACAGAGTGGATAGTGAGAGGCTTTTCCCCAGGGTAGAGGGGTCAATTACTAGGGGGCATAGGTTTAAGGTGAGAGGGGCAAGGTATAGAGTAGATGTACGAGGCAAGTTTTTTACACAGAGGGTAGTGGGTGCCTGGAACTCGCTACCAGAGGAGGTGGTGGAAGCAGGGACGATAGTGACATTTAAGGGGCATCTTGACAAATACATGAATAGGATGGGAATAGAGGGATATGGACCCAGGAAGTGTAGAAGATTGTAGTTTGGTCGGGCAGCATGGTCGGCATGGGCTTGGAGGGCCGAAGGGCCTGTTCCTGAGCTGTACTTTTCTTTGTTTGTTCTAATTAACCAGTTTTTTTTCACTCTTTAATATTAACTACCGTTGCTGTATATTTCAGTGTTGTCAACCTCACTCTTCCCACCAAAGAAGGTAGTTTCATTACCAAAATGGCTCTGTACAAAAACTCATCATACAAGTTTCCGTATCGAGAGGGCGAGGTGACACTCACCACCCGGGATGTCCTGTACATTGGAGTGTTTGTCGAGGGAGCAGATTCTACGCAGCTCATTTTGATTATTAATCGTTGTTGGGCAACTCCATCCCGGGATCCTAAGGGCCGACTACGTTATGTGATAATAGAACATGGGTTTGTATGAAATCTTTCCAAAGAGATAATAAAAGGAGCAATGGGTCCAGATCCTTCATCTTGTGATTGGGCAGAATCCTTTCCAAGTTCTTATTCATTGGATTCTTTCACTGCAACGCAAACTGATTCTGGGCAAACTGGCTCCCTTTTCTCCTCTGAATCAAATACCATTCCAGAGAGAGAAAGCCCCCACTCGGATATTCTCACCCCAGGACATACCCACTTTACTCCTCCCCTCATTTTCCCTAAAACTGGCTTTGATATTGTACTGTTTCTTTCAAATCATTTTGAGACATCTCCCCCAGCAAACTTCCCAGAAGAGAGGGTGGTGGGAATGGCAGATTCCAGCCCTGGACAGTGGGAGGGTTACAGGTTGCCCACACTGACCCTGATGGCCTCTCTGTTTTGTTTCCTCTGACCAGGTGCCCAAACTCCAAAGACAGCACCATCGAGATGGAGGAGAACGGAGTGTCTCTCACTTGCCGCTTCCACATTGTTGTTTTCAAGTTTATTGGTGACTACGATGAGGTCCATCTCCACTGCGATGTGACGCTGTGTGACTCCGATATAAATAACTGCAGAGTTGTGAGTAATGGCAACCTCCTGTCCTCCTTTTCAAAAGGGAACCCGCTTGGTCCACATTGCCCTACTCCTGGAGCAGGATCCATTTTGACCAACATTTCAGTGCAGTCGTGAATTCTACATTGTGAGATGAGTCAAATTGGGATCCTTTCAGAAAACCATCAAACAGCTAAAACATGATGACGGTGATTCTCATCATCAAGCAAAATTCCAGCCTGGCCTGTCTGCCTCATAACGAAATGGCGTAGACCCAGAAAGTTTAGAGGCAGCACGTTGTTGCTGGCATGGTGCCTGGCTGTTAAAAAGACCCACCCCGTGCAGTTGGACTTTTGTCCCTGTTAAAGTTAAAGAAAAAGACCCTCCACCTTCACACCCCCTCACCCTAACCCTCCAAACACACCCCGTGCCCCAACCATTCCTTGTGCCTTTCCACTGCTAAGCTTTGGCACTTCCATGCCCCTGGTTCTATATATGAGTGTACCATGGATTAATGGACCTCACAGTAACAATAGTGTTTTAAAAAAGCAATCCATTCATTACTTTTTTGAGAACATACTAGAGTTATTTCACTACAAGCCAATAAGTGTCAATCATTCAGATCAATCACAAACTCAACGTTGTGTAAACAAACATTTTGGAATTGACAGCAGAGGTGGAGCTGTCAATCACACAATGTTTCCTCTGGGGGTAAGTGTTTCAGTTTTTGAATGGTTGTCGGAGCTCTCAGCCAAACCTCGTTATTCATACTTGTTGAAACACCTCTGTTTAAAAATAAAAGTAGGGAGTCTTACAACACCAGGTTAAAGTCCAACAGGTTTGTTTCGATTCAGTAGCTTTCGGAGCACAGCTCCTTCTTACTGTGCTCACCCCAGTCCAACGCCGGCATCTTCACATCATAAAAATAAAAGGTCACCCATTTAAAACTGAGATGAGAATTTATTTTCTCAAGGGGTTGAGAGACTTTGGAATTCTCTTCCTCAAAAGGTGGCTGAGGGGAAGTTTCTGAATCGCTTTAAGGCAGAAATAGATAGATTCTTGCTAAGCAAGGGGGTTGAAAGATTACTGGGGGTACACAGGAATGTGATTTTAAGGTTAAAATTGGATCAGCCATGAGATTGACGAGCAGGCTGGAGGGCCGAGTAGACACTCTGCTTCTCGTTAACATTAAGTGGTTGCAAGAGTTTGTATTTTGTGTTATTGGCTTGTGTGAAATAACTTTCTACTATGTGAAAAAAAATTATGAATTTTTTAAAAACACATCCTCCTGCCACTATCCAGTGAATTGATCCAGGAAATGGTGGGTACCAGAGGAGTTGTCAGCAGTTGAAATAAGTGAGGGGGAACTAGTGAATAAGGCCAGGAATATTGAGAGGAAGAGCAGGCAGGGAGATGTTGCTGAACACAGCAGGACTGGTGATCTGAAGTGCATTTGTTTCAACATAAGGAGTATAACAGGTAAGGCAGATGAACTTAGAGCTTGGATTAGTACTTGCAACTATGATGTTGTTGCCATTACAGAGACCTGGTTGAGGGAAGGACTTGAATTGGCAGCAAAACGTTCCAGGATTTAGCTGTTTCAGGCAGGATAGAGGGGGAGGTAAAAGGGGTGGGGGAGTTGCACTATTGGTTAGGGAGAATATCACAGCTGTACTGTGGGAGGACATCTCGGAGGGTTCATACAGCGAGGCTATACGGGTAGAGGTCAGGAATAGGAAGGGTGCAGTCACAATGTTGGGGGTTTTATATAAGCCTCCCAACAGCCAGTGGGAGATAGGTAGACAGATTTTGGAAAGATGTAAAAGCAACAGGGTTGTTGTGGTGGGCGATTTTAACATCCCCCTCTATTGAAATGAAAATTGCTTATTGTCACAAGTAGACTTCAAATGAAGTTACTGTGAAAAGCCCTTAGTCGCCCCCTAGTATTGACTGGGACTCACTTAATGCTAGGGGCGTGAATGGGGCAGAGTTTGTAAGGAGCATCCAGGAGGGTTTCCTGAAACAATATATAAATAGTCCAACTAGGGATGGGGCCGGACTGGACCTGGTATTGGGAGTGAGCCTGGCCAGGTGATTGAAGTTTCAGTGGGGGAGCATTTCGGGAATAGTGACCATAATTCCATAGGTTTTAAGGTACTTGAGGATAAGGATAAGAATTGTCCTAGGGTGTAGGTGCTAAATGGAGGGAAGGCTAATTATGACATTAGGCAGGAACTGAATAATTTAGATTAGGACGGCTGTTTGAGGGTAAATCAACATCTGACATGTGGGAGTCTTTCAAACGTCAGTTGATAGGAATTCAGGACGGGAATGTTCCTGGCGGATGAAGGATAAGTATGGCAAGTTTCAGGAACCTTGGATAATGAGGGATACTGTGAGCCTAATCAAAAATAAAAAGGCAGCATGCATAAGGTCCAGAAGGTTGAGAACAGATGAAACCCTTGAAGAATACAAAGAAAGTAGGAAGGAACTTAAGTAAGGAGTTAGGAGGACTAAAAAGGGTCATGAAAAGTCATTGGCAAATAGGATTAAGGAGAATCTCAAGACATTTTATACACATAAAAAGAGCACGAGGGTAGCCAGGGACAGGGTTGGTCCACTCAAGGACAGGGGAGGGAATTTATCCGTGGAGCCAGAGGAAATGGGCGAGGTACTAAATGAGTATTTTGCATCAGTATTCACCAAAGAGAAGAACTTGGTGGATGATGAGCCTCGGGAAGGTCATGTTGATATCAAAAAGGAAGAGTTGTTGTCACATTAGGGTAAATAAGTCCCCAGGGCTTGATAGGATCTACCCCAGAATACAGAGGGAGGAAATTGCTGAGGCCTTGACAGAAATCTTTGTATCTTCATTGGCTACTGGTGAATAGCCAATATTGTTCCTTTGTTTAAGAAGGGTAGCAAGGATAATCCAGGAAATTACAGGCCAGTGAGCCTTATGTCAGTGGTAGGGAAATTATTGGAGAGGATTCTTAGGGACAGGATTTACTCACATGTGGAAACAAATTGACTTATTAGCGATAAGTTAGCGATGGTTTTGTGAATGGGAGGTGTTGTCTCACTAACCTGATCGGGTTTTAACTTGATTGGGTTTTTTGAGGAAGTGACAAACATGATTGACGAAGAAAGGGCAGTGGATGTTGTCCACATGGACTTCAGTAAAGCCTTTGACAAGGTCCCTCATGGTAGACTGGAGCAAAAGGTGATGTCACACAGGATCAGGGGTGAGCTGGCAAGTTGGGCACAGAACTGGGTCAGTCATAGAAGACAGAGAGTAGCAATGGAAGGGTGCTTTTCTGAATGGAAGGCTGTGACTAGTAATGTCCCACAGGGTTCAGTGCTGGGACCTTTGTATTTCATCGTATATATAAATGATTTGGGGGAAAATGTTGCTGGTCTGATTAGTAAGTTTGCAGACGACACAAAGGTTGGCGGAGTTATGGATAGTGAAGAGGACTGTCGGAGGATACAGCAGGATTTAGATCGTTTGGAGACTTGGGCGGAGAGATGGCAGATGGAGTTCAATCCGGACAAATGTGAGGTAATAGATTTTGGAAGGTCTAATGCAGGTGAGAATTATACAGTAAATGGCAGAACCCTTTGGAGAATTGATAGGCAGAGAGATCTGGGCGTACAGGTCCACAGGAAACTGAAAATGCTGGTGGAGAAGGTAGTCAAGAAAGCATACGGCATGCTTGCCTTCATTGGTCAGGGCATAGAGTATAAAAATTGGCAAGCTATGCTGCAGCCGTGTAGAACCTTAGTTAGGTCACACTTGGAATATTCAAAGTACAATTCTTTCGCCACACCACCAGAAGGATATGAAGGCTTTGGAGAGGGTGCAGGAGAGATTTACCAGGATGTCGCCTGGTCTGGAGGGTATTCGCTATGAGAAGTTGGATAAACTCAGATCATTTTCACTGGAACGACGGAGGTTGAGGGGCGACCTGACAGAAGTCTACAAAATTGGAAAAACTTCTGACTATCCACTCTGTCCATGCCATTCAAAGTCAATTACAAGGGGACATAGGTTTAAGGTGCAAGGGTGAGGTTTTGATGCAAGGGTGAGGTTTTGAGGAGATGTGTGAGGGAAGTTTTTTTACACAGTGGGTGGCGAGTGCCTGGAACTCACTGCCGGGGGAGGTGGTGGAAGCAGGGACGATAGCGACTTTCACTAGACAAATGCATGAATAGGATGGAAATAAAGGATATGGACCCCGGAAGTGCAGAAGGTTTTAGTTTAGGGCATCATGTTTGGCGCAGGCGCGGAGGGCTGAAGGACCTGTTGTTCCTGTGCTGGACTGTTCTTTGTTCATATAGAACCATGGGCATGAGGACTACCTTAAGAAATTACTTTTCAAAAGGTCCCATAATGGAGACTATGGTTCACAACTTCTCCCAGGAGCCGTGAACCACGACTCTTTAAAAATCTGACCCGACTTCATGAAGAGTTGGACATGTCTATCTACACAATGCACCAGTCAGTTGGGAGAGCTGGGCTGTTGACAGGAACGACAAACCCACACTCATTAAAGGCAGCCCAGAATGGGATCGGAAATCCTGCCATTTTTAAAGAGCTTCTGGGTCACCCCAACTGTGTGAAAATCCTGTGTGAGGAATGTACACACTGGTAACTTTGATAAGAACTTGTATAATGTAACTGGTGTGGTAATCCCCAAATCTTAAAGACATAATTCCGATCAGATGGAGAGGGCAGGGAGTAAGAGAATTGAAGAAACCCTACAAGAGGAGACAGAGGTACACAGACACCTCTGGTTTCTGGTAGTGTTGCTGCTGATGGACACATTAACTAAATCTTTGCGTTGTCTCTGTAGACGTGTCCTGCTAACAGCAGGCGGCTCTCCGATGACAACTGGCCACTCGCAAAAGAACAGATTCTCTCTGTTGGACCCATCAGGAGAAGAGGTTAGTTTTGAACCATTTATATGTTTACAATTCCTGCACCAAGCTCCTGTTATCACAACAATTTGACATCTCCTTGAATAAAAGCAAGGAGATAATAAATGGGAAAAAACTTGAGACAGAGAAAGTGTTAGTTGGTAGAGAAGTCTGTTTGGATGAAGGGCTTCCCTTCTGAAGAAAACTTTACTCATTGGAGTGAAGAGGAATGAGTGGTGATCGTATTGAGAAAGATAAATCCTAAGGAGGCTGGATGTAGGGAGATGTGGGACAGTCCAGAACGAGAGGACACAGTTTAAGACGGAGATGAGGAGAATTTCTTGCCCTGAAAGCAGTGGCGGCTGGGTCATCAAATTTATTCACGGCTGAGTTTGCTAGATTTCTGATAGGTGAGGGTGTCGAGGGTTATTGGGCACAGACAGAAATGTATAGTTTGAGGCTACGATCAAATCAGCTATGATCTTAATGTCTGCACAGCAGGCCCGAGGGGCAGAATGTTCAACCCCTGCACCCAAGTCCTGTTCCTCAGACAGAGGCAGGGACAAGGAAAAACAGGCACATATTGAGTACTGCTAAATAGTTTCAGCTGTTGATGCACTTTTTATGTAGTTGATCTAAAGTTAAGACAGAGGCTGGTGTAAAGGTCAGGCCCGTGTGCACGAGGATGCCTCGTGATATATTCTCCACAAGGAATAGCCTATGTGCCGGTTGGCTGATGGAGGAAGGAGATCTTTCGATGAGGACTTTGCTCCATGTGAGACGTGTGAACACCCCCGTGAAGTTACAACTCAAATTCATGTAGAGTATTAACCAAAGTTAAACTGGACTGTAATCAAAGAAAAATTGCACAGAGGCTTATTAGAACTGGTGTAAGTAAAGGTTTGGCCAAAGAGCCGGGTTTTAAGGAGCATCTTAAATAAAGAAAGACAGAAGTGTAGAGAGGGAATTCTGGAGATTATGGTTTAGACTGGAAAAAGTGGAATGATAAAACACAGGGATGCTTACGGCAGCAAACTTCGAGCTGCGCAGCTAAAATATCAAAGAGAGTGACAGAGCAGAAGAGATTACAGAGCTATCTAACAGAGTTACAGGGCGGAGGAGATTACAGAGATATTAGATATCTAATCGAGTTACAGAGCGGAGGAGATTACAGAGATATGAAATGAAAATGAAAATCGCTTTTGTCACAAGTATGCTTCAATGAAGTTACTGTGAAAAGCCCCTAGTCGCCACATTCCGGTGCCTGTTCGGGGAGGATGGTACGGGAATCGAACCGTGCTGCTGGCCTGCCTTGGTCTAGCCCAGTGTGCTAAACCAGCCCCTATCTAACAGAGTTACAGGCTGGAGGAGATTACAGAGATATCTATCGGAGTTATCTGCTAGAGGAGAGTAGAGATATCTAATAATCTTATCGAGTTACAGGGCAGAGGAGATTACAGAGATGTCTAACAGAGTTACAGGCTAGATGAGATTACAGAGATATCTAAGAGAGTTACAGGCTGGAGGAGGTTACAGAGATATCTAATCAAGTTACAGGGCAGAGGAGGAGATTAGAGAGATATCTAACAGTTACAGGGCAGAGGAGATTACAGAGATGTCTAACAGAGTTACAGGCTAGATGAGATTACAGAGATATCTAAGAGAGTTACAGGCTGGAGGAGGTTACAGAGATATCTAATCGAGTTACAGGGCAGAGGTGGAGATTACAGAGAAATCTAACAGAGTTACAGGCTGGAGGAGATTACAGAGATATCTAACAGAGTTACAGGGCAGAGGTGGAGATTACAGAGATATCTAACAGAGTTACAGGGCAGAGGTGGAGATTACAGAGAAATCTAACAGAGTTACAGGCTGGAGGAGATTACAGAGAAATCTAACAGAGTTACAGGGCAGAGGTGGAGATTACAGAGATATCTAACAGAGTTACAGGCTGGAGGAGATTACAGAGAAATCTAACAGAGTTACAGGGCAGAGTAGGAGATTACAGAGATAGAGGTTACAGAGATATCTAACAGAGTTACAGGGCAGAGGTGGAGATTACAGAGATATCTAACAGAGTTACAGGGCAGAGGTGGAGATTACAGAGATATCTAATCGAGTTACAGGGCAGAGGTGGAGATTACAGAGATATCTAACAGAGTTACAGGCTGGAGGAGATTACAGAGATATCTAACAGAGTTACAGGGCAGAGGAGGAGATTACAGAGATATCTAACAGAGTTACAGGGCAGAGGTGGAGATTACAGAGATATCTAATCGAGTTACAGGGCAGAGGTGGAGATTACAGAGATATCTAACAGAGTTACAGGGCAGAGGTGGAGATTACAGAGATATCTAACAGTTACAGGGCAGAGGTGGAGATTACAGAGATATCTAATCGAGTTACAGGGCAGAGGTGGAGATTACAGAGATATCTAACAGAGTTACAGGCTGGAGGAGATTACAGAGAAATCTAACAGAGTTACAGGGCAGAGTAGGAGATTACAGAGATATCTAATCGAGTTACAGGGCAGAGGTGGAGATTACAGAGATATCTAATCGAGTTACAGGGCAGAGGTGGAGATTACAGAGATATCTAACAGTTACAGGGCAGAGGTGGAGATTACAGAGATATCTAATCGAGTTACAGGGCAGAGGTGGAGATTACAGAGATATCTAACAGTTACAGGGCAGAGGTGGAGATTACAGAGATATCTAACAGAGTTACAGGCTGGAGGAGATTACAGAGATATCTAACAGAGTTACAGGGCAGAGTTGGAGATTACAGAGATATCTAACAGAGTTACAGGGCAGAGGTGGAGATTACAGAGATATCTAATCGAGTTACAGGCTGGAGGAGATTACAGAGATATCTAACAGTTACAGGGCAGAGGTGGAGATTACAGAGATATCTAACAGAGTTACAGGCTGGAGGAGATTACAGAGATATCTAACAGAGTTACAGGGCAGAGGTGGAGATTACAGAGATATCTAATCGAGTTACAGGGCAGAGGTGGAGATTACAGAGATATCTAACAGAGTTACAGGGCAGAGGTGGAGATTACAGAGATATCTAACAGTTACAGGGCAGAGGTGGAGATTACAGAGATATCTAATCGAGTTACAGGGCAGAGGTGGAGATTACAGAGATATCTAATCGAGTTACAGGGCAGAGGTGGAGATTACAGAGATATCTAACAGTTACAGGGCAGAGGTGGAGATTACAGAGATATCTAATCGAGTTACAGGGCAGAGGTGGAGATTACAGAGATATCTAATCGAGTTACAGGGCAGAGGTGGAGATTACAGAGATATCTAACAGTTACAGGGCAGAGGTGGAGATTACAGAGAAATCTAACAGAGTTACAGGCTGGAGGTGATTCGAGATATCTAACAGAGTTACAGGGCAGAGGTGGAGATTACAGAGAAATCTAACAGAGTTACAGGGCAGAGGTGGAGATTACAGAGATATCTAATCGAGTTACAGGGCAGAGGTGGAGATTACAGAGATATCTAACAGTTACAGGGCAGAGGTGGAGATTACAGAGAAATCTAACAGAGTTACAGGCTGGAGGTGATTCGAGATATCTAACAGAGTTACAGGGCAGAGGTGGAGATTACAGAGAAATCTAACAGAGTTACAGGGCAGAGGTGGAGATTACAGAGATATCTAACAGTTACAGGGCAGAGGTGGAGATTACAGAGATATCTAATCGAGTTACAGGGCAGAGGTGGAGATTACAGAGATATCTAATCGAGTTACAGGGCAGAGGTGGAGATTACAGAGATATCTAACAGTTACAGGGCAGAGGTGGAGATTACAGAGATATCTAATCGAGTTACAGGGCAGAGGTGGAGATTACAGAGATATCTAATCGAGTTACAGGGCAGAGGTGGAGATTACAGAGATATCTAACAGTTACAGGGCAGAGGTGGAGATTACAGAGAAATCTAACAGAGTTACAGGCTGGAGGTGATTCGAGATATCTAACAGAGTTACAGGGCAGAGGTGGAGATTACAGAGAAATCTAACAGAGTTACAGGGCAGAGGTGGAGATTACAGAGATATCTAATCGAGTTACAGGGCAGAGGTGGAGATTACAGAGATATCTAACAGTTACAGGGCAGAGGTGGAGATTACAGAGATATCTAACAGAGTTACAGGCTGGAGGAGATTACAGAGAAATCTAACAGAGTTACAGGGCAGAGGTGGAGATTACAGAGATATCTAACAGAGTTACAGGGCAGAGGAGGAGATTACAGAGATATCTAACAGTTACAGGGCAGAGGTGGAGATTACAGAGATATCTAACAGTTACAGGGCAGAGTTGGAGATTACAGAGATATCTAACAGAGTTACAGGGCAGAGGTGGAGATTACAGAGAAATCTAACAGAGTTACAGGCTGGAGGTGATTCGAGATAAGGAGTCTGGGACCATGGAGTGAATGGAAAATAAAGATAAAATGTTTAAAATCAAGGCAAACTTTAGGCGGAAACTAAAAGCAGTAAACACAGATTTACGGAGGGTGAAAGATGGAGTTTGGGGAGTATTCAAATAGGATAGTCGAGATAAAGTCATGGGATGAGGGTTTCAGCAGAACTGTCCAGTGCTTCAATAATAATCTAGGAAGAACAAGTCCATATTTCTGGTGTGTATTGTGAGCCACAGGAAATCACTTGTCAGCACAGTGGTTAGCACCATGGATTCACTGCGCCAGGGTCCCAGGTTCGATTCCAGCTTGGGTCACTGTCTGGGCGGAGTCTGCCCCTTCTCCCTGTGTCTGCGTGGGTTTCCTCCCACAAGTCCCGAAAGACGTGCTGTTAGGTGAATTCTGCCTCAGTGTACCCGAACAGGTGCCAGAATGTGGCAACTAGGGGCTTTTCACAGTAACATCATTGCAGTGTTAATGTGAGCCTACTTGTGACAATAATAAAGATTATTCTGTGGCTAGTCATGGTGTAAAAACATTGATGAAGGCTGTGTGTTGCTGGATGCCGTGTCAGATGATAAGGAAACCCTGTGATGGTCCTTGCAGTGACTTTCTCTGTCTATTATGCAGCAGCTGATTGGTGTGAGGACGACAATGGTGGCTGTGAACAGATTTGTACCAGTCAGGTGGAACACGCAGTTTGCAGCTGTATCACTGGATTCCTGCATTGGGATGGAAAACACTGCCGAGGTACGGTGTGAAGAAATCACTGATTCTTGTCTTAGGTTTGGTCACAACATTGTCACTGGCCTCTCAGCACCTGTGAGCTGGAGCTCTGGGGGCTTCTGCATTGGGAAGAGTGGCTGGAGGTCTCTGACAGCAGCCTAACTGATGGGCGATTTGATAACCAGTGACCAGCCCCAGGAGATTGTACAAGGCCAGTTGCACTATGCACGGAAGAACCTCTGCTGTGTTCCACATCTCGGAGTTAACTCTATATGCTGTCTGAAGTTTAACTATTTCTGTCTCTCTCTCTCTTTCTGCAGCTTTAAATGCTTGCACTGAACCAGTCAGTCTACCCACGCTTCTGGTGATTACTCAGATCTTTGGTTGGTTACTGATAAACGCACAAAACCCAAAACTGTAGCAAGAGTGAAGATGGAAGAATCGCTTCTAGGAGCTGGAGTGTGGTGGCCGTCGCGAGAATTAAAGGAGCAATGCATTTTGTACTGTTGGGGAATTTATGTGGGGTTAACTTTATTTTGTTTTATTTAAGAATTGAGTATTACTGCTGTAGTGAAGTCCAGTTATGTCAGGATTGTTACATGGATTTTTCTGAGCGAAAACATGCTCTTTTACCATGAGGTGCAGACTGAACTGTTCAATGTTTTAGGATTTCAGCCTTTTGCTGAGTATAGCAACTTGAAAATAAAGAATTTGTCATTTGAATTTAGGCTCATTCAAATTCAAATCACCTCAGCTTCATTAACCTTCACATTAGAAACAGGCAAGGGTGGGGAGTGGGGATGGGAATGTGAGGATAAAGATAAGCAGTGAGAAGTTCAGTTTGATTATTTTTGAGTAGTTGTTTATTATCAGGGGCCGGTTTAGCACACTGGGCTAAATCGCTGGCTTTGAAAGCAGACCAAGCAAGCCAGCAGCACGGTTCAATTCCCGTACCAGCCTCCCCGAACAGGTGCCGGAATGTGGCGACTAGGGGCTTTTCACAGTAACTTCATTTGAAACCTAATTGTGACAATAAGCGATTTTCATTTAATTTCATTGATTGACTGAGGGCTGTGGACTCATTGAAGATGGCGCAGGGGCCTGGGATGTGATGATTTGTCCAAGAAATTCTCTGTCTGTTAAACCGTGGAGATTTTTTTTTAAAACTGGCTTTTTAAAAAATTAATTTAGAGTACCCAATCTTTTTGTTCCAATTAAGGGGCAATTTAGCGTGGCCAATCCACCTACCCTGCACATCTTTGGGTTGTGGGGGCGAGACCCACGCAGACATGGGGAGAATGTGCAAGCTCCACGCGGACAGTGACCCGGAGCCGGGATTGAACCTGGGACCTCGGTGCCGCAGTCCCAGTGCTAACCAGTGTGCCAGCCCTAAAAGGTTTTTTTTTAAATCAAAAAAGACTTTGGTGCAGAAGTGAACAAGAACATATTGGAGAAGAATTGTGGGTGGGGGTCCCGCCGTGTGAATCCCACATAAACATACAAAACCTGCTCTTCCATTACACAAGATCAGGTCTGATCTGATTCCAGCTTCAACCTCACATTCCTGCCCACCCCCGTTCACTCTCTCCCTCAGCACACCCGATCCAGCTCTGCCTTAAAAATATTCAAAGATTCTGCTTCCACTGCCTTTGAGGAGGAGTTCCAGACACTCAACCCTCCGAGAAAATTTCCACTCATCTCCATCTTAATGAGAAAACCCTTTTTTTGCCCCAAGTTCGAGATTCTCCAAGAGGAGGAAGCATCTTCTCCACATCCACCCTCTCCAGTGCCACAGGACTGCGCTGCTGCGAATGCAAATCAACCAGCTGCAAAATTCACACACTTGACGAATTAAGGGAAAATCAGCAATTACATTACTAAAATGTTACACCAGCTCACTACGGATTTATGTTAAAATTACATGGATTCAACCCACACTCACCTTCCAATGTGTCACCTCGGTAGAGGGCAAACAGCTGGCCACAGCCATAGTGGTTGCAGGGATGTGTAATAGTGACAGCGGCTGGGAGCCGTCACCCTGACGCTGTTCCCATCCGGGGAGCTGTCACCCAGACAATATATATATATATATATATATATATATATATATTTAAAAAAATAAATTTAGAGCACCCAATTCATTTTTTCCAATTAAGGGGCAATTCAGCGTGGCCAATCCACCTACCCTGCACATCTTTGGGTTGTGGGAGCGAAACCCACGCAGACACGGGGAGAATGTGAAAACTCCACACGGACACGGGGAGAATGTGCAAACTCCACACGGACAGTGACCCAGAGCTGGGATCGAACCTGGGACCTCAGCTTCATGAGGCAGCAGTGCTAACCACTGGCGCCACCGTGTTGTCCCATCCCCAGATATATTAATGATTTGGATGAGGCAATAAAATGTAACATCTCAAAGTTTGCAGATGATGCCAAGTTAGGTGTGAGGGTGAATTGTGACGGGATCCTACAGCAAGATCTGGACAGGTTGGGCGAGTGGGCAAACCAATGGCAGATGCAGTATAATTTGGATAAGTGTGAGGTTGTTACTTTGGAAGCAAAAACAGGGAGGCAGATTACTACCTGAATGGTTGTAAATTGGGAGAGGGGAGTGTGCAGCGGGACCTGGGTGTCCTTGTGCACCATTCGCTGAAGGTAAGCATGCAGGCGCAGCAGGCGATAAAGAAGGCTAATGGTATGTTGGCCTTCATTGCGAGAGGTTTCGAGTATAGAAGCAGGGATGTGTTGCTGCAATTATACAGGGCCTTGGTGAGGCCACACCTGGAGTATTGTGGGCAGTTTTGGTCTCCTTCTCTGAGGAAGGATGTTCTTGCTCTCGAGGGAGAGCAGCGAAGGTTTACCAGACTGATTCCAGGGATGGCGGGACTGTCATATGAGGAGAGATTGACTAGGTTGGGATTGTTCTCGCTGGAGTTCAGAATAATGAGGGGGAATCTCAGAGAGACTTATAAAATTCTAACAGGACTGGACAGGGTAGATGCAGGGAAGATGTTACCAATGATGGGTGTCCAGAACCAGGCGTCACAATCTGAGGATTCAGGGTGAACCATTTCGGACAGAGATAAGGAGACATTTCTTCACACAAAGAGTGGTGAGCCTGTGGAATTCATTAACACAGGAAGTAGTTGATGCTAAAACTTTGAATATATTCAAGAGGCGGCTGGATATAGCACTTGGGGAGAATGGGATCAAAGGTTATGGGGAGAAAGCAGGATTAGGCTATTGAGTTGGATCATCAGCCATGATGGTGATGAATGGCGGAGCAGCTCGAAGGCCCAAAAGGCCTCTTCCTGCTCCTATCTTCTATATCTCAGCACCTGGGGAGCCGTCTCCCAGGCGCCGTCTCCACCCGGGGAGCCGTCTCCCAGATGCTGTCCCCATCCGGGGAGCCGTCTCCCAGGCGCCGCCTCCACCGGGGAGCCGTCTCCCAGACGTTGTCCCCATCCGGGGAGCCGTCTCCCAGACAGTCTCGGTGTTGATGAGGGAGCCGTCTCCCAGACAGTCTCGGTGTTGATGGGGGGCAGGCATTAACCAGCTCAGTCGCAGCCTTGAGGAGCAGGATGTTAGACTCAAAAAACATAAACTACACATAAGGCCAAAAGTAACAGAAGCAAAACTTTCCGCCACAAGTTTTTAATTATATTTAAACATTATAATTATAATGAAACTTTCTTTAAAACCCAGATCCCGAAACAGAATTATATTTTTTTCAAGTAACATAATATCTTTGCTAAATCTTACATGAGATGCTATTTTACAAAGTTGGATAAAACCAAATGAAATATGTCAAAGTTCTAAACTCGAGACAAATAAAACTATAGGTTAGGGGAGGCAGCAAGGTTAGTGTATTGTGAAGGGCGATGTACAGGGCAGCAATAGGCGGGGTGCACAGATCTGTACACACGTCAGGGCAATCTGCAGATTAGAATGTGCGGTCAAACCAAATCAGCATTATATGCAAACCCAATGTCTCACACATGTAAATGACAGTCTGAGCTGGAAGTCAGAGTCTGGACCAAGATCCAGCATTAGGCCTGGCTCTGGTTAACGTCTTCTCTGCTCACTTTATAATTGGTACAAGATGTCAAGAACTACACAATGGTAATTTCAGCTTCGTTATGGGCTAATTGCCATGACAGCATTGAAGTTACTCTGCAGATCTAGATCTGAAATTAATTACTGGGACTGAAATTATAATTAGAAAATGCAGTTCTGCGGGAACAGCAGCTTTGATTATTGCTGCTCAGAGACGTGATACAGGAATGGCTGGGAGGCTCCACTTGACTGGGAGGGTCCACTTGGCTGGGAGGGTCCGCTTGGCTGGGAGGGTCCGCTTGGCTGGGAGGGTCCGCTTGGCTGGGAGGGTCCGCTTGGCTGGGAGGGTCCCCGCTTGGCTGGGAGGGTCCCCGCTTGGCTGGGAGGGTCCCCGCTTACTGTCTTCTCGTTGTTCGAGGAAGGGGGAGGTTTCAAATGTCAAACATCTGATTCCACAAACATACCAGAAATTCTGACAAAGAGTTGGCCAGCTGCTGTACTCAGGATTTCTGCAATTCCAACATCTTGTTTCAGCTCTAACTTTAGTAATCAAATAGCTTGTTGTGCCAATATTTCCGACAGTCAGAAATTTGCGACTGAAACAACAGGTGATATAACAGGTAAATGTGTTTGCAAGCAAGTTCAAAATAATACTGCAAACAAACTTTATGCTCAGGGCAAAGACAGGTTGGACAGTTCACCATTCGTCAGACAGACTAAAATAATAACCCATCCTTCTATCTGCTGCTTTCCTCTATGTGAAGGATTTGCCCCCAAAAAAACCCAGCTTTGGTCCCGAGCCCAGATTCTTCAGCTGATCAGGTTAACAGCAGCTAATACACCCTGGGTCTGAAACCTGTCTGCCATTCCGGGAACTACTACACGGAGCATAACACCCTCTCACATGCCAGCTGTGTCACCAGACAGAGACAGACAGACAGACAGACAGACAGACACAGGCACAGATAGAGACAGACACAGATAGAGACAGACACAGAGAGACACACAGGCACAGAGAGACACACAGGCACAGAGAGAGACACAGGCACAGAGAGAGACACAGGCACAGAGAGAGACACACAGGGACAGAGAGAGACACACAGGCACAGAGAGAGACACACAGGCACAGAGAGACACACACAGGCACAGAGAGACACACACAGGCACAGAGAGACACACACAGGCACAGAGAGACACACACAGGCACAGAGAGACACACACAGGCACAGAGAGACACACACGCGCACAGAGAGACACACACGCGCACAGAGAGACACACGCGCATAGAGAGACACACGCGCACACAGACACACGCGCACACAGACACACGCGCACACAGACACACGCGCGCACACAGACACACGCGCGCACACACAGACACGCGCGCACACACAGACACGCGCGCACACACAGACACGCGCGCACACACAGACACGCGCGCACACACAGACACGCGCGCACACACAGACACGCGCGCACACACAGACGCGCGCACACACAGACACGCGCACACACAGACACGCGCGCACACACAGACACGCGCGCACACACAGACACGCGCGCACACACAGACACGCGCGCACACAGACACACGCGCACACACAGACACACGCGCACACACAGACACACGCGCACACACAGACACACGCGCACACACAGACACACGCGCACACAGACACACGCGCACACAGACACACGCGCACACAGACACACGCGCACACAGACACACGCGCACACAGACACACGCGCACACAGACACACGCGCACACAGACACACGCGCACACACAGACACACGCGCACACACAGACACACGCGCACACACAGACACACGCGCACACACAGACACACGCGCACACACAGACACACGCGCACACACAGACACACGCGCACACACAGACACACGCGCACACACAGACACACACGCACACAGACACACGCGCACACACAGACACACGCGCACACACAGACACACGCGCACACACAGACACACGCGCACACACAGACACACGCGCACACACAGACACACGCGCACACACAGACACGCGCACACACAGACACGCGCACACACAGACACGCGCACACACAGACACGCGCACACACAGACACACGCGCACACACAGACACGCGCGCACACAGACACACGCGCACACACAGACACACGCGCACACACAGACACACGCGCACACACAGACACACGCGCACACACAGACACACGCGCACACACAGACACACGCGCACACACAGACACACGCGCACACACAGACACACGCGCACACACAGACACATAGAGAGACACACACACAGACAGACAGAGACACACGCACACACTGTGTAGTAACTCTCTCTTGCATTCCTATTCCATCTATTCCACTGCCCCCAGTGTTGGGACCACTGTATGAATTCCATACATTGACCAGATTTCAATCTTTGTCTGCAAATCAGCTCAATGCAGACTACGAAAATAAAAATGACAAAAAGATTGCATTTATCATTGCAAGTGGATAGAAATAAATACATCTCAATTTCTTCAAACTCTAAGCTGATTTTGTGCCGAATTTCTGTACATTTGGTTTATGGAGATGTGTTGAGTGAGATCAGTTTTATAATCTGGAGAGATCTGCTTGAACACAAGGGAAGGCAATCGTTCCGGATACACTGGTCACCAGCAGGACTCACCGGCAACCAGGACTCACCGGCAACCAGGACTCACCGGCAACCGGCAGGGCCGACACAAAAATGACAGAACTCAGTGGCATTTACAGAATCAACATTTGGTTCCACAAGTATCTCCAGAGTAGAGTTAACTGGAGCTTTGGGGGATCAGATCCAAGCATTCTTGTTCCAAAAGAGTCTGGCTTGATTCTGCATCCAAACCACATTAACTGTCTCCTGTGGAGAGAACATAAGAAATAAGAGGATTAGACCACACATCCCCCTCACATCTGTTCCACCATTCAATAGGATCAGAGCTGACCTTCCACATAACCTCGACATTCCTGCCTGCTCCCCAGAATTTGATTCTGTGAAACCCAAAATCTGTTTTTAATACAGTGACAATGGAGCATTTAGTCAGAGTCCAACCTCACCTATCCTTCAACACAGTCTTCTCACCAGATCCCTCAAACCCATCCTGTGAAACATAGAAAATAGGTGCAGGAGTAGGTCATTCGCCCTTCGAGTCTGCACCACCACGAGGGCAGCAGGGTGGCGCAGTGGTTAGCCCTGCTGCCTCACGGCGCCGAGGTCCCGGGTTCGATCCCGGCCCGGGATCACTGTCCGTGTGGAGTTTGCACATTCTCCCCGTGTTTGCGTGGGCTTCGCTCCCACAACCCAAAGATGTGCAGGGTAGGTGGATTGGCCACGCTAAATACCCCTTAATTGGAAAAATGAATTCGGTACTCGAGATTTGTATTAAAAAAGTCTGCACCATCGTTCCATATGATCATGGCTGACATGCAAATTCAGTCCCCACTCCCGCTTTCTCTCCATACCCCTTGATCCCTTTAACTGCAAGAGCCACGTTCAGCTCCCTCTTGAATAAGAGCTTTCTGTGGGAGAGAATTCCACAAGATCACAGCTCTCTGAGAGAAGAAGTTCTTCCTCATCTCAGTCCTGAATGGCTGACCCCTTATTCTTAGGCTGTGACCCCCTTGCTCTGGACCCCTAGTTCTGGGCGTCCCCAACATCGGGAACATTCTTCCCGCATCCAGCCTGTCCAGTCCCATCAGGAATTTAGATGTTTCTATGAGATCCCCTCTCATTCTTCTAAACTCCAGTGAGTGCAATCCCAGTCGATCCAGTCTTTCTTCATCTGTCAGTCCTGCCATCCCGGGAATTAGTCTGGTGAAACTTCGCTGGACACCCTCAATAGCAAGAATGTCCTTTCTCAAACTAGGAGACCAGAACTGCCACAATACTCAAGGTGTGGCCTCACCAAGGCCTGTATACCTGCAGCAAGACATCCCTACTCCGATACTCCGATCCTCTCGCTGTGAAGGCCAGCGTGCCATTAGCTTTCCTCGCCGCCTGCTGTACCTGCACGCCAACCTTCAGCGACTGTCCCACCATCACATCCGGGTCTCGTTACACTTCCCCTTTTCCTAAACTGCCACCATTCAGGTAATAATCTCCTTCCTATTTTTACCACCAAAGGGGATAACCCCACATTTACCCACATTATACTGCATTTGCCAAGTATTTGACCACTCAGCCAGCCTGTCCATGTCACCCTGCAGCCTCTTTGCATCCTCCGCACAGCACGCACTGCCCCCAGCTTAGTGTCATCTGCAAATTTGGAGATATTATAATTCCTTCGTCCAATTCATTAATGTATATTGTGAAGAGCTGGGGTCCCAGCACTGAACCCTGCGGTACCCCACTGTCACTGCCTGCCACTCTGAAAAGGACCTGTTTATTCCCACTCTCTGCTTCCTGTCTGCCAACCCGTTCTCTATCCACATCAATACATTACCCCCAATACCATGAGCTTGAACTTTGCTCACTAATCTCGTGGGTGACCTTGTCAAAACCCTTCCATTCTTCCCACTTCAACTATATTTCTGAAATTTATTCCACAATTCTGTTACATTTTTCATGCAAATCTCAGACTGGTTTTCAAATTTCCACCATCAAATTTATGTACGAACTGGGGACTTCCGGTGACGGCGGGCGGTAGGCAGCCGCGCGTTGGAGGGCTCCCGTTTGGGAACGGCATTGTCGGGGGTTAACGCCCGGTCCTAGGGCCAGCGAAGGCAGTAAAAGTCGGGAGACAGCACAGAGGAGGGGAATGTCGAAGACCAGCAAAAGAACAGCCGTGAAAAAAGCGGCTGAAAGTCCGTTGGGGAGCGGAAAGGTCACCGTGGGGTCAGTGAAGAAAATGGAGGCTGGAGCACCAGGGGAGGCCGCACTGCTTACGGCTGAAGGAATAATTAAGGTGATGGCTGCGGAATTCGAAAGGCAGTTTGCAAAATGCATGGAGACGGTGAGGAACGAGATGAGGGAGGTTTTGAGTGTGCTGGTGGAGGAGGCGGTTTCCCCGGTGAGGACGGAGGTGGCGAGCGCAGTGGCGGAGGTGCGAGAGCAAGGGGAGGCGCTGAAGGAAGTGGAGGAGACGTTATTGCAGCACGGTGATCAACTTGCCTCGATGGGGAAGGAGATGCGGAAGGTGATGGAGATTAACAAGGATCTGTGAGGAAAAATGGAAGACCTGGAAAACAGATCCAGGCGACAGAATTTGAGGATTGTGGGGCTGCCCGAAGGAGTTGAAGGACCGAAGCCGACTGAGTATTTTGCCGCGATGCTGGCAAAACTATTGGGGGAGGGGGAGGATCCCTCCCGTTATGAACTGGATCGGGCTCATCGGTCATGGAGGCCTGTACCAAAGGCGAGTGAGCTGCCAAGGGCAGTGACTCTGTGCTTCCGTAGGTACAGTGTGAAGGAGAAGGTCTTGAGCTGGGCCAAGCAGAAGCGGGTGGTGCAGTGGGCTGGAGCTGGTATCCGTGTATACCAGGACTTTACGGTGCAGCTGGCGAGGAGGCTGGCTGCCTTCAACCGGGTGAAGAGGGCACTGTACATTAGCAAGGTGCAGTGCGGCATTGTATATCCAGCGAAGCTGAGGGTGACTTACAAGCTCAGGGACTTTTATTTTGGAACGGCGGAAGCAGCGGAGGAGTTTGCGAAGGCAGAATGACTGTGGCAGAACTGAAAAATTGAGGAATGGCCATGTGCCGATGTAACCTCAGGACTGTATTTTCTTCTTTTTTGTTTCACTGCGTGCGGGTGTATGGGCTAAAGGAGCCAATGTTGTATATATTTGGACAAGGGAAGTGATGGGACTTTCACTCGAAATGAGGGCTCTTTGGGGTGTAGGGGAATATGCGGGGGGGGTGTGTGCTAAAAGGGGATTTCTTGGCTTTCCTAGAGCCGGGCAAGGGGGCAAGGGACCCGGGCGGGGGCCTCCACGCTGGCCGGTTTAAGCCGGCCAGTGAACGGGAGTGAGGTGGGGGGAGGGGCTGCGGCCATCGGAGCCTGGCAGAACAGGGTCCGAGTGGTCTAGCCGGGGTGGAAAGTTGGGGGAAGGAACCGAGGTTGGGAGGAGGAGTTTTACAAGAGGCAGTGGACGCGAGGAGCTGGAGACTTGGGGGGAGGGGGGTACAACTCTCGGGTATCATGTACGGTACTCTTTCAGAGGTTGGATGGCGTTGAGCGTGGGGTTGGGGGGGGGGACTCTATAGGTTAATGGTGACCATGGGCGGTCCCGGACTCCTTTTTCTTTTTCTCCTTTGCTTTCTGTTTCCACCGTGGGAGGGTTTGGTTTATTGGATGCATATATTGACAGGTGGGCCATTATTTGGGGTGGTGGGAGGATGGGATCGTTGGTATTGTTAAGGGGATTGATCTTGTATTTGTTACCGTTTACTGTCTGTGGGTGGGGTCTAAATTTTTAAAGGAAAATGTGAAAATGGAGAATAAAAAAATATTTTAAATTTTAAAAAAAATTTATGTATGAACTTTTTCAGCTCCCTATAACATTTATTTGTTACAATTCAAGCTTTCTCCTGACACTGTTTATTGCAGCTCACTGCATCAGGTTAGGTACATGGAGGTGTAAGTGAACAAGTTGAAAGAGTGTGCGCTGATGGTGATTACACTTAAAACAGGAGGACGTAGCATTATACACTCCGAATCGCTTTGACGGGTTGAGAAAAGTGACTGACCAGATATTTCAAACTGAAGTAACAAAAAGCCATATCCAGGAGAACACAGGGACCCTAATCTCTTTCATTACAACCTGCTTTTTCAATTCAATTGAATGCGGTTGTTCTGGCAGAGTGAAGAGTGCAGTACAAGTTTGATACTCACCCGTTTCTTCACGCGATGCTGATTCCAGAATCTGCTGATTGTAATATTCCAACTCCACCCCCTGAAATGGCAGAGAAATAAAGCGTTAAGTAGGATTATCTATAGCGCAGAACAAGGCCATGCGGCCCAGACAACTGATGCCGGGTTTTTACGCTCCATTCTAAACTCCTCCCACCTTTTCTCATCTAACTTTACTGACAATCGGCATTGCAGGCGGGTATATTCAGGATCAGTTTATCGAGCATCAATAGTAATCCCAATCTCAAGTGGCCATATTCCATTCTGTTCCAGGAGATACCAGAGCCAGTGCACTTCCACTCGAATGACTCAAATGAAAGGTAGGATTTAAGGAATACAGAAAGACAAAATTGGCAGAGTCTCCATGCTCTGGGCTTTACTCTTGTTCAGAGTATATATCACTCACTTCAGGCAATGTCAGTGCAGAAATAGACCATTCAGTCCATCAAATCTGCACCGCCATTCAATGAGATCTTGACTGATCTGATATAATCCTCAACTCCACGCTCCCGCCTCAACTCCACGCTCCCGCCTCAACTCCACGCTCCCGCCTCAACTCCATAACCCTTGATTCCCTTATTGAAACATATTATTTTTTTTTAATAAATGTTTTAACGTTTTTCCAATGAGCGCCCCAGGATGCTGCTGCTGCTGACACTTACTGCTCCCCTAGAAAGTCAAGGAAAGGCTTCCACCGCCAGGAGAACCCCAGCAAGGAACCTCTCAAGGCGAACTTTATTCGCTCCAGGCTGAGGAACCCCGCCATGTCGCTAACCCAGGTCTCCACACCCGGGGGTTTCGGGTCCCTCCACATTAACAAGATTTGTCTCCGGGCTACCAGTGAGGCAAAGGCCAGTACCTCGGCCTCTTTCGCTTCCTGCCCTCCCAGATCCTCCGACACCCCAAATATCGCTACTGTTGGACTTGGCTTCACCCTAGTGTCCAAAATCCTAGACATCACCCTCGCAAACCCCTGCCAGAATTCTTTAAGCACTGGGCATGCCCAAAACATATGGGCATGGTTCGCCGGACTCCCTGCACATCTCGGGCACCTGCCCTCCGCCCCAAAAAACGTACTCATCCTTGCCGCCGTTATGTGCGCCCGATGCACCACCTTAAACTGAATTAAGCTGAGCCTGGCACATGATGAGGAGTTCACCCTGCCCAGGGCGTCGGCCCACAGGCCCTCATCCAGCTCCTCACCCAGCTCCTCCTTCCACTTGCCCTTCAACTCCTCCTCTGAGGCTTCCTCCACCTCCTGCAGCTTCTGATATATGTCCAACACCTTCCCCTCCCCTACCCAGATGCCAGACACCACCCTGTCCTGGATCCTACGCGGGTGCAGCAGCGGAAATGTCCCCACCTGTTTTCTAAGAAAGTCCCGAACCTGGAGGTACCTGAACGCATTCCCCGGGGGCAGGCCGAACCTCTCCTCCAGCGCCTGCATGCTGGGGAAAGCCCCATCTATAAACAGGTCCCCCATCCTCCTAATACCTGCCCTATACCAACCTTGGAACCCCCCATCCAACCTACCCGGAGCAAATCTGTGGTTATTCCGTATCGGGGTCCACACCGAGGCCCCCTCCTCTCCCCGGTGTCTCCTCCACTGCCCCCAGATCCTCAGTGCCGCCATCACCACCGGACTAGTGGTGTATCGCGCCGGCGAGAACGGCAGCGGAGCCGTAACAAGTGCCCCTAGACTGGTGCCTCTACACGCCGCCGCCTCCAACCCCCCCCACGCCGCCCCCTCCTCCATCACCCATTTCCTGATCATGGCCACATTGGCCGCCCAGTAATAACTGCAGAAGTTCGGCCGACCCAGTCCTCCCCCCCCCCCCCCCCTGGCTACGCTCCAAGAATGCCCTTTTGACTCATGGGGTTTTATTCCCCACACAAATCCCGTCACAATCCTATTCACCCGCTTAAATAAGGACTTGGGGATGAAAATGGGGAGGCACTGAAATACGAAGAGGAACCTGGGGAGAACCGTCATCTTCACAGTCTGCACCCGTCCCGCCAGGGAAAGCGGGAGCATATCCCACCTTTTAAACTCTCCCTCCATCTGCTCCACGAGCCGGGTTAAGTTGAGCCTGTGCAGGGCATCCCAGTTCCTGGCCACTTGTATCCCCAAGTACCGAAAGCTCCTCTCCACTATCCTGAGCGGGAGCTCCCTCAGTCTCTCCTCCTGGCCCCTAGTGTGGACCACAAACAGCTCACTCTTCCCCACGTTCAACTTATACCCGAGAACCTCCCGAAGTCCCCCAGGATCCGCATGACCTCCCCCATCCCCTCTAACGGATCCGAAATATACAACAAGTCATCCGCGTAGAGGGAGACCCGGTGCTCCTCCCCTCCGCGCACCAGTCCCCGAAGTCCTGAGCGCAATGGCCAACGGCTCAATTGCCAGAGCAAACAGCAACGGGGACAGGGGACACCCCTGTCTCGTCCCCCAGTGCAGCCTGAAATATTCCGACCGTAGCCGGTTTGTGGACACACTCGCTACAGGGGCCTGATACAGCAGCAGCAGCTTGACCCACCCTATAAATCCCTCCCCAAACCTGCCTAGCGCCTACCACAGATACTCCCACTCCACCCTGTCAAAGGCCTTCTCCGCATCCATCGCAGCCACCACCTCCACCTCCCCCCCCTCCGAGGGCATCATGATAATATTCAGGAGCCTCCTCACATTCGCGTTCAGCTGCCTGCCCTTAACAAAACCCGTCTGGTCCTCCCCAATCACTCCCGGGACACAGTCCTCTATTCTGGTGGCCAGAATGTTTGCCAACAGCTTGGCCTCTACGTTCAGGAGCGATATCGGCCTGTAGGACCCACACTGAAGCGGATCCTTCTCCTTCTTCAGGGTAAGCGAGATCAATGCCTGCGACATTGTCGGAGGGAGGATCCCTTTCTCCTTTGCCTCATTGAAGGTTCTCATCAGGAGCGGGCTCAACAGCTCCAAGAACTTCTTATAAAATTCTACGGGGAAGCCGCCCGGGCCCTTGCCCATCTGCATGCCTGCCAGCCCCCTGACTACTTCCTCCAACCCAATCGGGGCCCCCAGTCCCTGCACCCGCTCTGCTTCTACCCTTGGGAACCTCAAACGGTCCATGAACCGCCTCATCCCTTCCCCCTCCCCGGAGGCGGGGGGGGGTCCGACTTGTATAACTTCCCGTAGAACTCCCTGAATACTTCATTGACCCTCTCTGGGCTCAGCATCATGTTGCCTTCCCTATCCCGCACTCCCCAATCTCTCTGGCCGCCTCCCTCCTGCACAGCTGGTGCACCAGCATCCTGCTCGCCTTCTCCCCATACTCAGAAACCGCCCCCTTCGCTTTCCTCAGCTGCGCCTCCGCCTTCCCCGTGGACAGCAGGTCAAACTCCGCCTGTAATTTCCGGCGCTCGTTGAACAGCCCCCCCCCCCTCTGGGGCCTCCGCGTACCTCCTATCTACCCTGAGTATCTCTCCCAGCAGTCTCTCCCTCTCCTTCCCCTCTCTGTGGGACCTAATGGAGATTAAATTTCCCCTAATGACCGCCTTCAGAGCCTCCCAAACCACTGCCACCGTCACCTCTCCTGTGTCATTCGCTCCCACATAATTCTCAATGCTCCTCCTTATCCGCCCGCACACCTCTCCGTCCGCCAGCAGCCCCATACCCAGTTGCCAGAGAGGGCGCTGACCCCGTTCCGTCCCCAGTCGCAGGTCCACCCAGTGCGGGGCATGGTCCGAGACCGCAATGGCCGAGTATTCTACCCCCTCCACCCTCGGGATTAACGCCCTACTCAACACAAAATAGACTTTATGGACATGGGAGAAAAAGGAAAACTCCTTCGTCCTTGGCCGCGTAAACCTCCAGGGGTCCACTCCCCCCATCTGGCCCATGAACCCCCACAAGGCCCTGGCCGCCACCGGCCTCTTTCCCGACCTGGACTTGGAACGATCCAAGCTCGGATCCAAGACCGTATTAAAGTCCCCTCCCGTTATCAGGTGACTTATCTCCAAGTCCGGGATCCTACCCAACACGCGCCTCAAAGTCCGCATCGTCCCAGTTCGGGGCATATACATTCACTAACAGCACCCAGGCCCCCTGCAGCTTGCCACTCACCATTATATACCTGCCCCCCTTATCCGCCACGATGCTCCCTGCCTCAAATGTCACTTGTTTACTGACCAAAATAGCCACTCCTCTGATCTTTGAGTCTAACCCCGAGTGAAACACCTGTCCCACCCATCCTTTCCTTAGCCTCGTCTGGTCCGCGAGCTTTAAGTGCGTCTCTTGCAACATGGCCACGTCCGCCTTCAACCCCTTCAAATGCGAGAAAACGCGGGACCGCTTGACCGGCCCATTCACGCCCCTCATGTTCCACGTGATCAGCCTGGTTGGGGGGGGGTAACCAACCCCCCCATCCCGCCGACTAGCCATCCCCCTTTTTCGGCCAACTGCGTGCCCCCGCCTCCCTCCTCCAGCTCGCCCCCCGACGGCCCCCCCGCCCGACTCTCCATCCATACCCCTCACCTGGCTCCCCTTCAGTCAGCAAAGCAGCACCCCTCCCCCCCCCCCCCCCCAAAGCCCCCGCAATCCCCCCCCCCGGCCAAGCAACCGCTTAGCTCTGGCTTCCCCCCCATTGTGCTTCCGTGAGTCATTTGCTGACCCCGGCCGCTCCCGCCTCTATATATCCACCCTTAACTTGTTGCCTCCTTCGGGCCACCCTACCCTCCCTCCCCTGCAGGGTAGCGGGGCAAGCGCCATCTGGGACCTCCCCGTGCGCCAGACAGCCCGTACCGGGCGTTTCCCGCCCCCTAGCACTGAACACCTCGAAAACAAAACACCTGGAAAACAAGCAAAACAAACAACAAAACCCCCAACCAAACTAGGGCAGACATGCCCATAAACTTACGCTTTACCCGCCGTCCTCCCCTCGGTCCCTCCCCACCCGCACATTTCACCCCCATACAACAGGTCCAGCTTCTCCTGCCTGATGAGCGACCACGCCTCGTCTGGGGAATCAAAATAGTGGTGCCTGTCCTGGTACGTTACCCACAGTCTCGCCGGGTGCAGGAGCCCAAACTTCACCCCGTTACCGTGGAGAACCGCCTTCGCCCGGTTAAACCCTGCACGCCTCCTCGCCAGCTCAGCTCCCAGGTCCTGGTAAATTCGGATCTCGCCATTCTCCCACTTACTGCTCCGCTCTTTCTTCGCCCACCGCAGGACTCGCTCCCGGTCTGCCAAGCGCTGAAACCGTATCACCATCGCCCTCGGTGGCTCGTTTACCCTCGGCTTTCTGGCGAGAACCCAGTGCGCCCCATCCAGCTCCAAGGGCCGCGGGAAGGCCCCCGCGCCCATCAGCATCCCCAACATTGTGGCCACGTACGTGCCCGCATCCGCCCCCTCCGCTCCTTCGGGAAGGCCCAGGATCCGCAGATTGTGGCTCCGAGACCTGCATTCAAGGTCACCCAGCCTCTCCTGCCATCTCTTATGGAGCGCCTCGTGCGCCTCCACTTTCACCGCCAGGCCCAGGATCTCGTCCTCGTTCTCCGCCACCTTCCTCCTCACCTCCTTCTCCTGCGCCTTCTGGGTCACCACAATTCTCTCCATGGAGGCCAGCATCTCCGTTTTCAGCTCCAAGAAGCAGTTTTTAAGGAGCTCCTGCTGTTCTCTGGCCCACTGGGCCCACACCTCCCGATCTTCTCCGGCCGCCATTTTGTCCTCCCGGACCTTCTCGCCCTTCTTCCCCGGGTTTGCGCGTCTGCCGGCTCTGCTCCTGGTCCTCTCCATGCACCAGTGGGTGGTGGGGGGGCTCTCCCACGTCCGTTCCCACGCCGGTCCCTCCTGTTAATTGCCGCCGCCGCTCCTTTTAGCGGCCCGAAACACCGATCCCAGTGGGAGCTGCCGTTCGCGTGACCTGGCAGGCCATGGCCACTGCTGGAAATCAGACTTGAACATACTTCATGACCCAGTCTCTACAGTCCTTGGCAGTAACATTCCACAGATTCATTACCCTCAGAGAATAAATCCCTCCTTAACTCGGTCTTAAATGGACAACGCCCTTACTTAGAAATGCCCTCTGGTCCTAGACTCTCCCACAAGGGGAAACAACCTCTTAGCATTGACCATGTCAAGCCGTCTAAGAATCCTATATGTCCATAAGACTATAAGACCATAGGATATAGGAGCAGAATTAGGCCACTCGGCCCATCGAGTCTGCTCCGCCATTCAATCATGGCTGATATTTTCTCATCCCCATTCTCCTGCCTTCTCCCCATAACCCTGATCCCCTTATTGATCAAGAACCGATCTATCTCTGTCTTAAAGACACTCAGTGATTTGGCCTCCACAGCGTTCTGCGGCAAAGAGTTCCACAGATTCCCCACCCTCTGGCTGAAGAAATTCCTCCTCATCTCTGTTTTAAAGGATCGTCCCTTTAGTCTGAGATGGTGTCCTCTGGTTCTAGTTTTTCCTACAAGTGGAAACACCCTCTCCACGTCCACTCTATCCAGGCCTCGCAGTATCCTGTAAGTTTCAATAAGATCCCCCCTCATCCTTCTAAACTCCAACGAGTACAGACCCAGAGTCCTCAAACGTACCTCATACGACAAGTTCTTCATTCCAGGGATCATTCTTGTGAACCTCCTCTGGACCCTTTCCAAGGCCAGCACGTCCTTCCTCAGATACAGGGCCCGAAACTGCTCACAATACTCCAAATGGGGTCTGACCAGAGCCTTATACAGCCTCAGAAGTACATCCCTGGTCTATTCTAGCCGTCTCGACATGAATGCTAACATTGCATTTGCCTTCCTAACTGCCGACTGAACCTGCACGTTAACCTCAAGAGAATCGTGAACAAGGACTCCCAAGTCCCTTTGTGCTTCTGATTTCCAAAGCATTTCCCCATTTAGAAAATAGTCTATGCCTAAATTCCTCCTTCTAAAGTGCATAATGTCATAGAATTTACAGTGCAGAAGGAGGCCATTCGGCCCAACGAGTCTGCACCGGCCCTCGGAAACA
This sequence comes from Scyliorhinus torazame, assembly GCF_047496885.1. Classification (NCBI taxonomy): domain Eukaryota; kingdom Metazoa; phylum Chordata; class Chondrichthyes; order Carcharhiniformes; family Scyliorhinidae; genus Scyliorhinus; species Scyliorhinus torazame. Next base: position 526,004 of record NC_092727.1, read on the forward strand.
GCATCCCACTTAAGCCCACACCTCCACCCAGTCCTGGTAACCCAGTAATCCCATCTAATCTTTTTGGACACGAAGAGCAATTTAGCATGGCCAATCCACCTAACCTGCACATCTTTGGACTGTGGGAACAACCGGAGCACCCGGAGGAAACCCACGCACACACGGGGAGAACGTGCAGACTCCGCAGAGAGTGACCCAGCCGGGAATCGAACCCGAGACCCTGGCGTGTGAAGCCACAGTGTTAACCACTGTGCTATCATGTCTCAAGAGGTTGCCTCTCATTCTTCTAGACCCCAGTGAGTACAGGCCCAACCTACTCAACCTTTCCTTATAAGAATATCCCTTCATAAGAATAAGAGAGCTGTCTTTTAAGACGGACATGAGGAGATATTTTTCTTTAGTTCTTTTTCATTAATGTGTGGAACCTTCTTCCCCAGAGAGCAGTGAAGGCTGGGTCATTGAATTCATTCAACGCACTCAGATACACGTTTGACAGAGAAGGGAGTCATGGATTCTGGGGAACAACAGAAAAGTGGAGCTGAGAGCAGGATCAGATCAGTAATGATCTTACTGGGTGGTGGAGCAGGCCTCCTACATTTCCAAGCTCATACCCTGAGTACGGGAAGTCAACGCGACAGAATGGCTGCGAGCTCAGCACCTCCAATTGCCAGTTAACATAGCTGATTCGCAGCAGGTGACAGCCAAGCACAGAGCTGGACACACTGGTTATACCCTCACCAATTCCACTCGGGAGTTTATTTTCCACACAAGCCCCCACTCTCACTCGGTTCATCTCACCCCATTAACAAATCAGTCTACTCCTTTCTACTCCCTCTGTTTAACCAGCTTCTTCATAAACTCTTCGGCACGATTCACCTCAACCACTCCCTGTGGGAGTGAGCGAGTCCCACAATCTGCTCACTCTCTGGGTAAAGACGTTTCTCCTGAATTCCATATTGAATTTATTAGTGATTATCTTATTTGTAGCCCTTAGTTCTGGTCTTCCCACAATGAGAAACTTCATAATCTAGAAAGTCAATCATATAAAAACAGGGCTTTCACCCCTCAAGCTTTCAACCAAGTTCTGATCAGGGCCCGACCCAAATTCTATAATCATCTTACTCCCATGCCTCCTAATGATCATTATAAATATTCAAAAACGTCTGCGCACATTATCCTTCACCACAGAAACGGTGACATAATCCCCCAGCTCCATTAAAGAGGTTATAAATAGCCTTAAATAATGTCCCACCAAAGATCAGGGGAGACGGATTGGGCAGATTTCCAGTCAATGTTGTACCTTTAAATGTTTCAGATCCGACTCAAGGTTGTGCATCAATTGGAGGATTTGATTTTGGATGTCCAATGAAGGGAGCAGCTGTCTAGCGTCCCTCTCTGGATCACATTGCCCCAGTGCACTGCGGTTCTCCCTGGTTTCGATGCTTCGGGTGGTACAATGCACAGGACTTTCAGACATGTCTGTTTCATCAGTGGAACTCCCCTCGACCTGCGGAAATCCGTCCTGGGTTAGGAAATTTCCTGTTAAGGTGAATAAAGACGACTTTAACAAAGGGCAGCATTGGCTCTCAGAAGATCTGTTAAGTACAGAATAACCCAGGAGACTGTATTTAGAATCACGTTAATAGGTTTAAGGTCCGTGGGGCAAAGTTTAGAGGAGATGTGCGAGGCAGGTTTTTTTTTTTTTTACGCAGAGGGTGGTGAGTGCCTGGAACGCGTTGCCAGGGGAGGTTGTGGAAGCAGATACATTAACGGCGTTCAAAAGGCATCTTGACAAACAAATGGATAGGATGGGTATAGAGGGATACGGCACAAGGAAGTGCTGAGGGTTTTGGCAAAGGTTGGTATCATGACCGGTACAGGCTTGGAGGGCCGAAGGGCCTGTTCCTGTGCTGTATTGTTCTTTGTACATTATTGTAACTGGTGCAACTCTCACTGAAATCACCAAGTACTTTCAGCCAATTTACTGGTGATGTGGAAACACTGCTCACAAAATAATTGCCATGCGCATCGCGAAGGTGAAGATTTCAGAATTGAGAATGGGGGCTCCTTCTCGCATATTGAACAATAGGGAGGCACACAGCTGCCAGAGTCAGAACACATCCCCGAAAATAGTTGCCGAAGGCGGTCACATGACACTAACCTGACACACATGCTTGTGACTTTGACCGCTCATCTTTATTGGAAGCGGAGCTGGTCCCCTGTGACCGATGTTCATCTGCATGATCTTCCGGGGCATCATAGAACCTTTCTCCACCATCATCTGCGGCAGAGTCTGGGCCATGTTCTTCAGTTGTGTTACGCTCAACGTGAGCTGCCTCCGGTGTAAAGTGACAGGGAGGTTTAGTCCTTTCACTAACCCTTGCTTGAGCTTCGGATTCCTCCAGAGTCCCATTGGCTAACTCTACCTGATGCTGCAGAACTTTGTCAGGTGTCTCACACTGACAACATGTTGCACAGTCTAGAAGCTCCTCTGCCCCTTGTTTTAGCGATGTCAGTACACTTTCCTCCTCTGGCACAGACAGAATTGAGACTCCATCACAACCGTCATCATCTGAATTCAGCATGTGAAAGAACAGCAATTGCTTCAAGGTGTGAACTTTGGAGGAACAGAGAATTACTTTGAATTATTCAGTCTGTAGAGCACAGAAACAGGCAACCCAACAAGACCATGCAAGCATTTATTTGAGCCATTTTTCATCCTTCCTCCTCTATCAGTAAAATCTCTATTCCCTCAGCTAGTTCCCTTAATTGTATCTAAATTAAACCTCAAGCACCCTCACCATATTAAATGATGCTGTCAATCAAACACGATCAATCTTACTTTAGTCAAGGCACATTTTAAGATGCAAACATTATTTACCCGTGGAACACAGACAGGGAGCTGCACAGTCAAGAATTCATTGTTTGGATAGAAGCTTTAAGGTTGTAGCCAAAAGCTTCCATTGGGATTCAGGGAGTGACACCTACACCTGGCAACTACCTGGGTACAAACTGCTTCATCGTACACCAGTGATTCAGCAAAGACCATTCCTGATCCGATCCCTGTCCACCACATTGGGATCCAGTCCCTGTCCACCACATTCCGGGTCCAGTCCCTGTCCACCACATTCCGGGTCCAGTCCCTGTCCACCACATTCCGGATCCAATCCCTGTCCACCACAGTCCGGATCCAATCTCTCTCCCCTACATTACGGATCCAATCCCTCTCCACCACATTCCGGATCCAATCCTTCTCCACCACATTCCGGATTCAGTCCCATTCCCCTACATTCTTGAACCAATCCCTCTCCCATACATTCCGGATCCAATCCCACTCTACCACATTCCGGACCCAATCCCTCTCCACCACATTCCGGATCCAATCCTTCTCCACCACATTCCGGATTCAGTCCCACTCCCCTACATTCTTGAACCAATCCCTCTCCCATACATTCCGGATCCAATCCCACTCCACCACATTCCGGATCCAGTCCCTCTACCACATTCCGGATCCAGTCCCATTCCACCACATTCCTGATCCGATCCCTCGCCACCACATTCCGGATCCAATCCCTCTCCACCACATTCCGGATCCAATCCTTCTCCCCACATTGCAGATCCAATCCCTCTCCCCCACATTCCGGATACAATCCCTCTCCCCTACATTCCGGATCCAGTCCCTCCCCCCTACATTCCGGATCCAGTCCCTCTCCTCTACATTCCGGATGCAATCCCTGTCTACCACGTTCCTGATCCAATCCCCTTCCACCACATTCCTGAACCAATCCCTTTCCTCACATTCCTAATCAAATTCCTCTCCACCACATTCTTGTTCCGATCCCTCTCCACAACATTCCGGATCCTGTCCCTGTCCACCACATTCCGGATTCAGTCCCACGCCCCTACATTCCTGAACCAATCCCTCTCCCATACATTCCTGAACCAATCCCACTCCACCACATTCCGGATTCAGTCCCTCTACCACATTCCAGATCCAGTCCCATTCCACCACATTCCTGATCCGATCCCTCGCCACCACATTCCGGATCCAATCCCTCTCGCCCACATTCCTGATCCAACTCCTCTCCACCACATTCCGGATCCAGTCCTTCTCCTCCACATTGCGGATCCAATCCCTCTCCCCCACATTCCGGATCCAATCCCTCTCCCACGTTCCTGATCCAATCCCTCTTCACCACATTCCTGATCCAATCCCTCTCCCTACATTCCTGATCCAATCCTTCTCCACCACATTTCGGATCCAATCCCTCTCCACCCACATTCCTGATCCAATCCTTCTCCATCACATTCTGGATCCAATCTCTCTCCACCACATTCCTGATTCAATCCCTCTCCACCACATTCCGGATCCAATACCTCTCCACCACATTCCGGATCCAATCTCTCTCCATCACATTCCTGAACCAATCCCTCTCCACCACATTCCGGATCCAATCCCACTCCACCACATTTCGTATTCAGTCCCACGCCCCTACATTCCTGAACCAATCCCTCTCCCATACATTCCTGAACCAATCCCTCTCCCCTACATTCCTAATCCAATCCCTCTCCAGCACATTCCGGATCCAATCTCTCTCCACCACATCCCGGATCCAGTCCCTCTCCCCTACATTCCTGATCCAATCCCTCTTCACCACATTCCGGATCCAATCCCTCTCCACCACATTCCGGATCCAATCCCTCCCCACCACATTCCTGATCCACTCCCTTTCCGCCACATTGCGGATCAAATCCCTCTCCACCACATTCTGGATGCAATCCATGTCCACCATATTCCGGATCCAATCCCTCTCCCCTATATTCCTGATCCAATCCCTCTCCCCTACATTCCTGATCCGATCCCTGTCCACCACATTCCGGATCCAATCCCTCTCTACCATATTCCAGATCCAGTCCCATTCCACCACATTCCTGATCCGATCCCTCGCCGCCACATTCCGGATCCAATCCCTCTCGCCCACATTCCTGATCCAACACCTCTCCACCACATTCCGGATCCAGTCCTTCTCCTCCACATTGCGGATCCAATCCCTCTCCCCCACATTCCGGATCCAATCCCTCTCCCCTACATTCGAATCCAATCCCTCTCCCCTACATTCCAGATCCAATCCGTCTACCACGTTCCTGATCCAATCCCTCTCCACACACATTCCTGATCCAATCCTTCTCCATCACATTCTGGATCCAATCTCTCTCCATCACATTCCTGATTCAATCCCTCTCCACCACATTCCGGATCCAATCTCCCTCCATCACATTCCTGATTCAATCCCTCTCCACCACATTCCGGATTCAATCCCTCTCCACCACATTCCTGATTCAATCCCTCTCCACCACATTCCTGAACCAATCCCTCTCCACCACATTCCTGATTCAATCCCTCTCCACCACATTCCTGATTCAATCCCTCTCCACCACATTCCTGAACCAATCCCTCTCCACCACATTCCTGAACCAATCCCTCTCCACCACATTCCGGATCCAATCCCTCTCCACCACATTCCTGATTCAATCCCTCTCCACCACATTCCTGAACCAATCCCTCTCCCCTACATTCCTAATCCAATCCCTCTCCACCACATTCTAGATTCAGTCCCTCTCCAGCACATTCCGGATCCAATCTCTCTCCACCATATCCCGGATCCAGTCCCTCTCCCCTACATTCCTGATCCAATCCCTCTTCACCACATTCCGGATCCAATCCCTCTCCACCACATTCCGGTTCCAATCCCTCCCCACCACATTCCTGATCCAGTCCCTCTCCACCACATTCCGGATCCAGTCCCTCTCCCCTACATTCCTGATCCAATCCCTCTCCACCACATTCCTGATCCACTCCCTTTCCGCCACATTGCAGATCAAATCCCTCTCCACCACATTCTGGATGTAATCCATGTCCACCATATTCCGGATCCAATCCCTCTCCCCTATATTCCTCATCTAATCCCTCTCCCCTACATTCCTGATCCGATCCCTGTCCACCACATTCCGGATCCAATCCCTCTCCCTTATATTCCTGATCCAATCCCTCTACCCTACATTCCTGATCCAATCCATCTCCACCACATTCCTGATCCAATCCCTCTCCACCACAATCCGGATCCAATCCCTCTTCACCACATTACGGATCCTATCCCTCTCCACCACATTCCGGATCCAATCCCTCTCCACCACATTCCTAATCCAATCCCTCTCCACCACATTCCGGATCCAATCCCTCTCCACCCACATTACGGATCCTATCCCTCTCCACCACATTCCGGATCCAATCCCTCTCCACCACATTACGGATCCTATCCCTCTCCACCACATTCCGGATCCAATCCCTCTCCACCCACATTCCTGATCCACTCCTTTTCCACCACATTCCGTATCCAATCCCTCTTCACCACATTCCGGATCCAATACCTCTCCACCACATCCCGGATCCAGTCCCTTTTCACCACATTCCGGATCCAATCCCTCTCCACCCACATTCCGGATCCAGTCCCTCTTCACCACATTCTGGATCCTATCCCACTCCACCACATTCCGGATCCAATCCCTCTCCCCTGCATTCCTGAGCCACTCCTTTTCCACCACATTCCGGATCCAATCCCTCTCCACCACATTCCGGATCCAATCCCTCTCCCCTACATTCCTGATCCACTCCTTTTCCACCACATCCCGGATCCAGTCCCTTTTCACCACATTCCGGATCCAATCCCTCTCCACCCACATTCCGGATCCAGTCCCTTTTCACCACATTCCTAATCCAATCCCTCTCCACCACATTCCGGATCCAATCCCTCTCCCCTACATTCCTAATCCAATCCCTCTCCACCACATTCCGGATCCAATCCCTCTCCACCCACATTCCTGATCCAATCCCTCTCCACCCACATTCCTGATCCACTCCTTTTCCACCACATTCCATATCCAATCCCTCTTCACCACATTCCGGATCCAATCCCTCTCCACCCACATTCCTGATCCACTCCTTTTCCACCACATTCCATATCCAATCCCTCTTCACCACATTCCTAATCCAATCCCTCTCCACCACATTCCTTGCTAAAATGAGGAATTTTTCTCAGACGAGTATTACAGAAATTTATGGCAATGGAATCCCACTTTCCCGCTCTCGGGCTGTAGATTACAGGACTGCAAGTACAAATCACAACTGCTGCCTAAATGCCACGAGAGCTTTGTCTCTTCCGTCCTTTGCCACAGTGATTTCCAGACCCGCTCTGCTCGCCATGAGGATTTACTTCCCCACTCCCCTCTAATCCTTTCACCAACTACTTTCAATCTCAACCTACTTGGAATAGGTCCTTCTTATTTAGTCTGTTAGGCCCCGCCATCTTATACAACCAAATCTCCTCTGCTATAATGAAAACAAACCCAGCCTACACAATCTTTTCAGATAGAATTCTCCACATCCTCATCAATCTCCACATCCTCATCAAGCTCCTCATCCTCATCAAGCTCCACACCCTCATCAAACTCCACATCCTCATCAATCTCCACATCCTCATCAAACTCCACACCCTCATCAAACTCCACACCCTCATCAATCTCCACATCCTCATCAATCTCCTCATCCTCATCAATCTCCTCATCCTCATCAATCTCCTCATCCTCATCAAACTCCACATCCTCATCAATCTCCTCATCCTCATCAATCTCCTCATCCTCATCAAGCTCCTCATCCACATCAATCTCCACATCCTCGTCAATCTCCACATCCTCGTCAAACACCACATCCTCGTCAAACTCCACATCCTCGTCAAACTCCACACCCTCGTCAATCTCCACATCCTCGTCAATCTCCTCATCCTCGTCAATCTCCTCATCCTCGTCAATCTCCTCATCCTCGTCAATCTCCTCATCCTCGTCAAACTCCACATCCTCGTCAATCTCCTCATCCTCGTCAAGCTCCTCATCCTCGTCAAGCTCCTCATCCACGTCAATCTCCTCATCCTCGTCAATCTCCACATCCTCGTCAATCTCCACATCCTCGTCAAACTCCACATCCTCGTCAATCTCCACATCCTCGTCAATCTCCACATCCTCGTCAATCTCCACATCCTCGTCAATCTCCACATCCTCGTCAAGCTCCACATCCTCGTCAAACTCCACATCCTCGTCAAACTCCACATCCTCGTCAATCTCCACACCCTCGTCAATCTCCACATCCTCGTCAATCTCCACATCCTCGTCAAACTCCACATCCTCGTCAAACTCCACATCCTCGTCAATCTCCACATCCTCGTCAATCTCCACATCCTCGTCAATCTCCACATCCTCGTCAAACTCCACATCCTCGTCAAACTCCACATCCTCGTCAAACTCCACATCCTCGTCAAACTCCACATCCTCGTCAAACTCCACATCCTCGACAATCTCCACATCCTCGTCAAACTCCACATCCTCGTCAAACTCCACATCCTCGTCAAACTCCACATCCTCGTCAAACTCCACATCCTCGTCAAACTCCACATCCTCGTCAAACTCCACATCCTCGTCAAACTCCACATCCTCGTCAAACTCCACATCCTCGTCAAACTCCACATCCTCGTCAAACTCCACATCCTCGTCAAACTCCACATCCTCGTCAAACTCCACATCCTCGTCAAACTCCACATCCTCGTCAAACTCCACATCCTCGTCAAACTCCACATCCTCGTCAAACTCCACATCCTCGTCAAACTCCACATCCTCGTCAAACTCCACATCCTCGTCAAACTCCACATCCTCGTCAAACTCCACATCCTCGTCAAACTCCACATCCTCATCAAACTCCACATCCTCATCAAACTCCACATCCTCATCAAACTCCACATCCTCATCAAACTCCACATCCTCATCAAACTCCACGTCCTCATCAATCTCCACAGTACCCTCCATAATGTGATATCCTTCCTGTAGACAGAGTCAGAATACAGGAGGGAGATAGAGAACCTAGTGGAGTGGTGTAACAACAACAACCTCTCCCTCAATGTCAGCAAGAGTTGGTCATTGACTTCAGGAAGCAAAGTACTGTACACACCCCTGTCAGCATCAACTGGGCCGAGGTGGTGATGGTTAGCAGTTTCAAATTCCTAGGGGTGCACATCTCCAAACATCTGTCCTGGTCCACCCACGTCGACGCTACCACCAAGAAAGTTCAACAGCGCCTATACTTCCTCAGGAAACTAAGGAAATTCGGCATGTCCACATTAACCCTTACCAGCTTTTACAGATGCACCATAGAAAGCATCCTATCTGGCTGCATCACAGCCTGGCATGGCAACTGCTCGGCCCAGGACCGCAAGAAACTTTAGAGAGTCGTAAACACCGCCCAGTCCATCACACGACCCCGCTTCCCACTCATTGACTTTGTCTACACCTCCCGCTGCTTGGGGAAAGCGGGCAGTATAATCAAAGATCCCTCCCACTCGGCTTACTCACTCTTCCAACTTCTTCCATCGGGCAGGAGATACAGAAGTCTGAGAACACGCACGAACAGATTCAAAAACAGCTTCTTCCCCGCTGTCACCAGACTCCTAAATGACCCTCTTATGGACTGACCTAATTAACACTACACCCTGTATGCTTCACCCGATGCTGGTGTCTATATATTTACATTGTGTACCTTGTGTTGCCCTATTATGTATTTTTTAATTTAATTTTCCTTTCATGTACTTAATGATCTGTTTGAGCTGCTTGCAGAAAAATACTTTTCACTGTACCTCGGCACACGTGGCAATAAACAAATCCATCCTATTTTAGCCATGGTCTAATTAGTATTTTATGCAGTTATAGAGTAACCTTCCTGCTCTTATATTCTAAACATCAGCTAATAAAGGCAAGTTTCCTATATGCCCTCTTAACCGCCTCTTCTACTCGATCTGCTAACTTCAGGGATCTGTGGACAAGCACACCAAGCTCTTTTTGTTTCTCTTTACTTCTCTGAATCCTACCATTTATTGTGCGGCTGGAGTCAGCACCGAGCAAAACTTCCTGAAAGCTGTCACTGAATAAAGTATTTCCAGTGTGAAAGCATTCCTGTTTCTGTCGCGTGTTTCAGTCGCGTGTTTCTGCCGTGCGTTTCAGTCGCGTTTCTGCCGTGCGTGTCAGTCGCGTGTTTCTGCCGTGCGTGTCAGTCGCGTGTTTCTGCCGTGCGTGTCAGTCGCGTGTTTCTGCCGTGCGTGTCAGTCGCGTGTTTCTGCCGTGCGTGTCAGTCGCGTGTTTCTGCCGTGCGTGTCAGTCGCGTGTTTCTGCCGTGCGTTTCAGTCACGTGTTTCTGCCGTGCGTGTCAGTCGCGTGTTTCTGCCGTGCGTTTCAGTCGCATGTTTCTGCCGTGCGTTTCAGTCGCGTGTTTCTGCCGTGCGTTTCAGTCGCGTGTTTCTGCCGTGCGTTTCAGTCGCGTGTTTCTGCCGTGCGTTTCAGTCGCGTGTTTCTGCCGTGCGTTTCAGTCGCGTGTTTCGGCCGTGCGTTTCAGTCGCGTGTTTCTGCCGTGCGTTTCAGTAATGTGTTTCCAATGTGTGTTTCAGTAATGTGTTTCCAATGTGTGTTTCAGTAATGTGTTTCCGTAGTGTATTTATGTTGTGCGTTTCTGTCGTGTGTTTCCGTTGTGCGTTTCACTAGGATGGATGAATCTGAAAATCACTTCTCAGACCCAAGGTGAGTTGCCCACTACAGGAACTGAGACTTGGTCCCACGTGGCTCCTCACTCTTCACACATCCTATGATGCATGACATTTACTTACGGTTTGTTAGTGCAGCCTCTGCTCGGGAACAGGAGAATGATGAGACTGAAGATCGACCCTGGCTTGAAGAGTGCGGCTCAGTGTAAGGCGCTCGCCCTGCAGCTGGTCTGTGGAGGCTGGTGTTCTCCTGTGTGTGTCTGGCTTGCTCATCAGTCTCCTGCATCAAGGTGAGTGCATGAGGTTTCTGTTTATTGGACGTTGAGAGATTCAGAGTGTCATCAGTCACAGGCAGCGTCTCTTTACCTGCAATGCAGATTGCCAGTTATTTACAGCCCTGAAAAATACAAAGGTGTCTTTTTTTCTGCTTTATACTGTGCTTACATTCCCCTCGAGTTTGACCGTCAGTAAATATCCATGTCCACACAGTCACATTACACACTGATGGTCAGGTCCTGACACACCAGTCACAATGTGATATTAATTGAGGTATTTGGGCAAGCCATTATGTATTAAATCACTTGCACACTTCCTGCCAGGTGACCTGCCCCAGTGTGATCTCACACTGCACACACCCTGTAATTTCTCAGCCCTGAAACAACACCAGACCATTATTGAATGCCAGTGCCGAGTTCATCCCCAAATCTGCCTGGCAACCAGATCAAGTCCCAGGTTAATTAATCAGATTTATTTACAGAAATTAAACATCCAAAACAGAAGCTTGTACAGAAAGATTACAAATAAATATATAACTGGCCTGAGCTTGGCAACATTTGCTTGGTAATCTATTTAGGAATCAGTCATTGTACCCCAATCCTTCTCAGTAGCAGAGTATCAAGTGTTGCTTTGATATGCATGAACTCCAGAGGATTCAGGCAGACAGAAAACAAATCCACCAAAAATCAGCACCATTTCCATGTGGAAGGATCCACAGCCAAAAGCAGCTCAGAGCCGGCACATCCTTCCTCCATTATCAATATTGTTCAGAATCGAAAGATAGACCATCTGTTGCCATGGTGCTTTAACTAAGGTTACATTTAAGAAGTTACATTTTCTCCCAGCTCAAGTATTTATGTGCATTAACAAACAAAATTATTTCAGCGCAATTACCCCAGCACAATGAAAGTATCATGTGATTAACAACACTGGACTTGCCCGTGTCCCAGGTCACGGACACGCCTGCGTCTCGAGTCACTCCCAGACACGCCTGCGTCCCGAGTCACTCACTGACACGCCTATGTCCTGAGTCACTCACGGACACGCCTGCGTCCTGAGTCACTCACGGACACGCCTGCGTCCTGAGTCACTCACGGACACGCCTGCGTCTCGAGTCACTCCCAGACACGCCTGCGTCCCGAGTCACTCACGGACACGCCTGCGTCCTGAGTCACTCACGGGTACGCCTGCGCCGAGTCACTCACGGACACGCCTGCGCCCTGAGTCACTCACGGACACGCCTGCGCCCTGAGTCACTCACGACACGCCTGCGCCCGAGTCACTCACGGACACGCCTGCGCCCTGAGTCACTCACGACACGCCTGCGCCGAGTCACTCACGGGCATGCCTGTGTCCTGAGTCACTCATGGACACGCCTGCGCCGAGTCACTCACGGGCATGCCTGTGTCCTGAGTCACTCATGGACACGCCTGCATGCTGATTCAAATACATTTAATCAACACACTAATCACCGATGGATTCCAGTACCTTGTGTTGATTCATCGCTGCCCAACATTCTTTCTGAAACTTTGCAAGATCCACTTTGCTGGATTGTGCTCAGATTCTCCTCATCCTCGTGCTCACTCCTATGGTAAATATATGAGTATTAAATCTATTTGGAACAATCCCATTAACCTGGTACTGACAGGATTTCAATAATAAAAAACCATCAGGAATCCCAGACTTTAACAAAGAACATCATCCTGGGCATTTCATGCAGGCACTGTCACTAAAGTATCGTGGGAAGTGCTAAAAGCTTACTCAATTCTATGCATTTTGAGGAGGAGAGGGAGGCTGAAGGATTCAGGGAGGGAGTTTCTAATCTTCGACCCTAGCTGATTTAAGGTCAACAACAGCAGGGTAAAGGGTGAAACAGAGGCACAAAGGGCCAGGATTGGAGGAGATGGTTCTGCGAGGTCAGGGTTGTTGGTCTGACTCCAGCGTTTGAGTCAGGACAAAGCAGAGTGTCTTTGGATCAGAGATGGCTCCATTCTGCTCTGATGGAAATACTCATTTGATTGGGGAGATTGGGAAGATGTGGCATTGTAGTGACGTCACTGGACCAGTAATCCAGAGGAAGGACACCTGCAATCCTTACCTGGTCTGACCTACTGTCACTCCAGATCAATAGCAATGTGGCTGACTCTTAATTATAATGCAATCTGAGGATGGGCAACAGATGCAGGCCCAGCCAGTGATGCTCACAATCCATATAAGAATAAAGACAAAAATAATTTGCTTTTGCACCCTTGCAGTGACAGAATCATCCAACTCTTCCTCGTTACATTGTGAAGAATTTGGTCAATGAACAGAGACTCATTCTGGAAGGTGAACAGACCACTGGCCTTTGTTACCAAGAGATTAACAAAGCTTGGTTTTCATAAAGGGACTTGTGGTATTGGGATTCTCCTTGGCCATGCACCCTCCCTGTACCCAGCAGCTGTGTCTAGCATGTGCATGCATTTCCCACATTTTATATCAATTCCATTTGCTCTTCACAAAGGTTAGCAATCAGCAATCTAACTCGACATGGCTGAAGTACTTACTCTGTCACAGCTGGCTCGGAGATCACATGGTGACTTGGTGCTTTCATTGATCCTGAAGTCTGTGAGATTAAATATTGCCACCTGCAGCACCAACAGCAAAAGATCAGTCACCAAAAGGCATTTTAAAATCCCACATCAAACAGAGGACCCGATATTATTGACTTTCATCCAAACAGAAGCAGGATTTTAATGTGATCATGTCTGGACTGGCTCTCAAATAGCTATCCACTTAGTTACTGATGTGGCCTTTTATATATTCCAAATATTTATCCACTTCACTTTTCAACATTGTTGAGGATTCTGTGCTGTCAATTGTAATGATTGGGAAATCCTGAGCCATTTACACACTCATCTAAAAGTGCTTTCTGTGAATGTTAAAAATGTTTTTAGCAAAAGGAATTAGCTACCCCACTTCAAAGTCGATACTAAATTATTTCATATTTTGGTCACTCTTTCCTGGAGGTCTCTATACAACATAAGAACATTAGAAATCATTCAGCCCTTCAAGCCCATTCCATCATTCAATTAGATCATTGATGATCTTCTATTTCAACACCATTGATGTTTTTAATAAGTAGAAATCTATTTGCCTCAAGTCTATTCCAAAGATTCATCAACCTCAGTGAAGTAATTCCTCCTCATCTCAGTCCTAAATGTCCTGCCCCTTATTCGGAGACCCCCCAGCCAGGGGAAACATCCTTCCTGCTCTCCCTTGGCGAACCCTGACAGAATTCTGTATGTTTGAAGGCGATCATCTCTCATTCTAAACTCCAGAGAATAAAGGCCCCGTCTATTTAATCTTTCCTCAGAGGACAATCCCTCCATCCCATTAATTAATTTGGTGATCCTGGGGACTTCTGGTGTCGGCGGGCGGGAGGCTGCCGCACAATGGAGGGCTCCCGTTCGGGAACGGCATTTTCGGGGCTTTAAGCCCGGTCCCAGGGTCCACGGAGGCGGCAAAAGCAGGGAGAAGGCACAGAGGAGGCAGAGTGAAGAAAAATATTGAGGGTGAGCAAAAAAACATCCGTAAGGAAAACAGCTGAAGGTCCGTCGGGGAGTGGAAAGGTCACCGCGGGGTCACCAAGGAAAATGGAGGCTGGAGCATCAGGGGAGGCCGCAGTGCTTACGGCTGAAGAAATAATTAAGGTGATGGCTGCGGAATTCGAAAGGCAGTTTACAAAATACATGGAGACGGTGAGGAAGGAGATGAGGGAGGTTTTGAGTGTGCTGGTGGAGGAGGCGATTTCCCCGGTGACGAAGGCGGTGGCGAGCGCAGTGGCGGAGGTGCGAGAGCAAGGGGAGGCGCTGAAGGAAGTGGAGGAGACGTTATTGCAGCACGGTGATCAACTTGCCTCGATGGGGAAGGAGATGCGGGAGGTGATGGAGATTAACAAGGATCTGTGAGGAAAAATGGAAGACCTGGAAAACAGATCCAGGCGACAGAATTTGAGGATTGTGGGGCTGCCCGAAGGAGTTGAAGGACCGAAGCCGACTGAGTATTTTGCCGCGATGCTGGCAAAACTATTGGGGGAGGGGGAGGATCCCTCCCGATATGAACTGGATCGGACTCATCGGTCGTGGAGGCCTGTACCAAAGGCGAGTGAGCCGCCAAGGGCAGTGACTCTGTGCTTCCGTAGGTACAGTGTGAAGGAGAAGGTCTTGAGCTGGGCCAAGCAGAAGCGGGTGGTGCAGTGGGCTGGAGCTGGTATCCGTGTATACCAGGACTTTACGGTGCAGCTGGCGAGGAGGCTGGCTGCCTTCAACCGGGTGAAGAGGGCACTGTACATTAGCAAGGTGCAGTGCGGCATTGTATATCCAGCGAAGCTGAGGGTGACTTACAAGCTCAGGGACTTTTATTTTGGAACGGCAGAAGCAGTGGAGGAGTTTGTGAAGGCAGAACTGAGAAATTGAGAAATGGCCATGTGCCGATGTAACCTCATGACTGTATTTACTTTTTTTTTTTGTTTCACTGCGTGCGGGTGTATGGGCTAAAGGAGCCAATGTTGTATATATTTGGACAAGGGAAGGGATGGGACTTTCACTCGAAATGAGGGCTCTTTGGTGCATAGGTGGATATGTGGGGTGTGTGTGCTAAAAGGGGATTTCTGGGTTTTCCTAGAGCCGGGCAAGGGGGAAAGGGACCCGGGCGGGGGCCTCCACGCTGGCCGGTTTAAGCCGGCCAGTGAACGGGAGTGAGGTGGGGGGAGGGGCTGCGGCCATCGGAGCCTGGCAGAACAGGGTCCGAGTGGTCTAGCCGGGGTGGAAAGTTGGGGGAAGGAACCGAGGTTGGGAGGAGGAGTTTTACAAGAGGCAGTGGACGTGAGGAGTTGGAGACTGGGGGGGGGGGGGGGTTTACAACTCTTGGGTATCATGTACGGTATTCTTTCAGAGGTTGGATGGCGTTGAGCGTGGGGTTGGGACTCTATAGGTTAATGGTGACCATGGGCGGTCCCGGACTCCTCCTTCTTTTTCTCCTTTGTTTTTTGTTTCCACCGTGGGAGGGTTTGTTTTATTGGATGCATATATTGACAGGTGGGCCGTTGTTTGGGGTGGTGGGAGGATGGGATCATTGGTATTGTTAAGGGTATTGATTTTGTATTTGTTACCGTTTACTGTCTGTGGGTGGGGTGTAAATTTTGAAGGAAAATGTGAAAATGGAGAATAAAAACATTTTTTTAAAAAAAATGAATTTGGTGATCCTATGTTGTACCTCCCCTCTGCAACAAATATATCTTTCCTGAGGAAGGGTGTAATTACAGTGGAGAGAAGGCAGGAAAATGGGGATGAAAAAAATATCAGCCATGATTGAATGGCGGAGCAGACTCGATGGGCCGAGCGGCCTAATTCTGCTCCGATGTCTTCTTATGGAGGGGGTGCAGAGAAGATTCAGCAGAATGTTGCCTGGGATGGAACATTTAGGTTATGAAGAGAGGTTGGATAGGCTTGGGTTGTTTTCGCTGGAGCAGAGAAGAGTGAGGGGGTGACCTGATCGAGGGCATGGACAGAGTGGATAGGGAGCAGCTGTTCTCCTTAGTTGAAGGGTCAGTTATGAGGGGACACAAGTTGAAAGTGAGGGGCAGGAGGTTTAGAGGGGATTTGAGGAAAAGCTTTTTTACCCAGAGAGTGACGATGGTCTGGAACGCACTGCCTGGGAGGGTGGTGAGGGTCTGGAATGCACTGCCTGGGAGGGTGGTAGAGGTGGGTTGCCTCACATCCTTTAAAAGGTTCCTGGAGGAGCATTTGACACGTCACAACAAACAAACAAAGAACAAAGAAATGTACAGCACAGGAACAGGCCCTTCGGCCCTCCAAGCCCGTGCCGACCATACTGCCCGACTCAACTACAATCTTCTACACTTCCTGGGTCCGTATCCTTCTATTCCCATCCTATTCATATATTTGTCAAGATGCCCCTTAAATGTCCCTATCGTCCCTGCTTCCACTACCTCCTCCGGTAGCGAGTTCCAGGCACCCACTACCCTCTGCGTAAAAAACTTGCCTCGTACATCTACTCTAAACCTTGCCCCTCTCACCTTAAACCTATGCCCCCTAGTAATTGACCCCTCTACCCTGGGGAAAAGCCTCTGACTATCCACTCTGTCTATGCCCCTCATAATTTTGTATACCTCTATCAGGTCGCCCCTCAACCTCCTTCGTTCCAGTGAGAACAAACCGAGTTTATTCAATCGCTCCTCATAGCTTATGCCCTGCATACCAGGCAACATTCTGGTAAATCTCTTCTGCACCCTCTCTAAAGCCTCCACATCCTTCTGGTAGTGTTGCGACCAGAATTGAACACTATACTCCAAGTGTGGCCTAACTAAGGTTCTATACAGCTGCAACATGACTTGCCAATTCTTATACTCAATGCCCCGGCCAATGAAGGCAAGCATGCCGTATGCCTTCTTGACTACCTTCTCCACCTGTGTTGCCCCTTTCAATGACCTGTGGATCTGTACTCCTAGATCTCTTTGACTTTCAATACTCTTGAGGGTTCTACCATTCACTGTATATTCCCTACCTGCATTAGCCCTTCCAAAATGCATTACCTCACATTTGTCCGGATTAAACTCCATCTGCCATCTCTCCGCCCAAGTCTCCAGACAATCTAAATCCTGCTGTATCCTCAGACAGTCCTCATCGCTATCCGCAATTCCACCAACCTTTGTGTCGCCTGCAAACTTACTAATCAGACCAGTTACATTTTCCTCCAAATCATTTATATATACTACAAAGAGCAAAGGTCCCAGCACTGATCCCTGTGGAACACCACTGGTCACAGCCCTCCAATTAGAAAAGCATCCCTCCATTGCTACCCTCTGCCTTCTATGGTCTAGCCAGTTCTGTATCCACCTTGCCAGTTCACCCCTGATCCCGTGTGACTTCATCTTTTGTACTAGTCTACTATGAGGGACCTTGTCAAAGGCCTTACTGAAGTCCATATAGACAACATCTACTGCCCTACCTGCATCAATCATCTTAGTGACCTCCTCGAAAAACTCTATCAAGTTAGTGAGACACGACCTCCCCTTCACAAAACCGTGCTGCCTCTCACTAATACGTCCATTTGCTTCCAAATGGGAGTAGATCCTGTCTCGAAGAATTCTCTCCAGTAATTTCCCTACCACTGAAGTAAGGCTCACCGGCCTGTAGTTCCCGGGATTATCCTTGCTACCCTTCTTAAACAGAGGAACAACATTGGCTATTCTCCAGTCCTCCGGGACATCCCCTGAAGACAGCGAGGATCCAAAGATTTCTGTCAAGGCCTCAGCAATTTCCTCTCCAGCCTCCTTCAGTATTCTGGGGTAGATCCCATCAGGCCCTGGGGACTTATCTACCTTAATATTTTTTAAGACACCCAACACCTCGTCTTTTTGGATCACAATGTGACCCAGGCTATCTACACCCCCTTCTCCAGACTCAACATCTACCAATTCCTTCTCTTTGGTGAATACTGATGCAAAGTATTCATTTAGTACCTCGCCCATTTCCTCTGGCTCCACACATAGATTCCCTTGCCTATCCTTCAGTGGGCCAACCCTTTCCCTGGCTACCCTCTTGCTTTTTATGTACGTGTAAAAAGCCTTGGGATTTTCCTTAACCCTATTTGCCAATGACTTTTCATGACCCCTTCTAGCCCTCCTGACTCCTTGCTTAAGTTCCTTCCTACTTTCCTTATATGCCACACAGGCTTCGTCTGTTCCCAGCCTTTTAGCCCTGACAAATGCCTCCTTTTTCTTTTTGACGAGGCCTACAATATCACTCGTCATCCAAGGTTCCCGAAAATTGCCGTATTTATCTTTCTTCCTCACAGGAACATGCCTGTCCTGTATTCCTTTCAACTGACACTTGAAAGCCTCCCACATGTCAGATGTTGATTTGCCCTCAAACATCCGCCCCCAATCTATGTTCTTCAGTTCCCGCCTAATATTGTTATAATTAGCCTTCCCCCAATTTAGCACATTCATCCTCGGACCACTCTTATCCTTGTCCACCAGTACTTTAAAACTTACTGAATTGTGGTCACTGTTACCGAAATGCTCCCCTACTGAAACATCTACCACCTGGCCGGGCTCATTCCCCAATACCAGGTCCAGTACCGCCCCTTCCCTAGTTGGACTGTTTACATATTGTTTTAAGAAGCCCTCCTGGATGCTCCTTACAAACTCCGCCCCGTCTAAGCCCCTGGCACTAAGTGAGTCCCAGTCAATATTGGGGAAGTTGAAGTCTCCCATCACCACAACCCTGTTGTTTTTACTCTTTTCCAAAATCTGTCTACCTATCTGCTCCTCTATCTCCCGCTGGCTGTTGGGAGGCCTGTAGTATACCCCCAACATTGTGACTGCACCCTTCTTATTCCTGATCTCTACCCATATAGCCTCACTGCCCTCTGAGGTGTCCTCTCGCAGTATAGCTGTGATATTCTCCCGAACAAGTAGCGCAACTCCGCCTCCCCTTTTACATCCCCCTCTATCCCGCCTGAAACATCTAAATCCTGGAACGTTTAGCTGCCAATCCTGCCCTTCCCTCAACCAGGTCTCTGTAATGGCAACAACATCATAGTTCCAAGTAGTAATCCAAGCTCTAAGTTCATCTGCCTTACCCGTAATGCTCCTTGCATTAAAACATATGCACTTCAGGCCACCAGACCCGCTGTGTTCAGCAACTTTTCCCCGTCTGCTCTGCCTCAGAGCCACACTGTCCCTATTCCCTAGTTCTCCCTCAATGCCCTCACCTTCTGACCTATTGCTCCCATGCCCACCCCCCTGCCATACTAGTTTAAACCCTCCCGTGTGACACTAGCAAACCTCGCGGCCAGGATATTTATGCCTCTCCGGTTTAGATGCAACCCGTCCATCTTATACAGGTCACACCTGCCCCGGAAGAGCTCCCAGTGGTCCAGATAACGGAAACCCTCCCTCCTACACCAGCTGTTTAGCCACGTGTTTGTCTGCTCTATCTTCCTATTTCTAGCCTCACTGGCACGTGGCACAGGGAGTAATCCCGAGATTACAACCCTCGAGGTCCTGTCTTTTAACTTTCTGCCTAGCTCCCTGAACTCCTGCTGCAGGACCTCATGCCCCTTCCTGCCTATGTCGTTAGTACCAATATGTACAACGACCTCTGCCTGTTTGCCCTCCCCCTTCAGGATTCCCTCTACCCGTTCGGAGACATCCTGGACCCTGGCACCAGAGAGGCAACATACCATCCTGGAGTCTCTTTCACGTCCACAGAAGCGCCTATCTGTGCCCCTGACTATAGAGTCCCCTATTACTATTACTCTTCTGCGCTTTGACCCTCCCTTCTGAACATCAGAGCCAGCTGTGGTGCCACTGCTCTGGCTGCTGCTGTTTTCCCCTGATAGGCTATCCCCCCCGACAGTATCCAAAGGGGTATATCTGTTCGAGAGGGGGACAACCACAGGGGATTCCTGCACTGACTGCCTGCCCTTTCTGGTGGTCACCCATTTCTCTGCCTGCACCTTGGGTGTGACCACATTTACATAACTGCGATCTATGACGCTTTCCGCCACCTGCATGCTCCTAAGTGCATCCAATTTCTGCTCCAACCGAACCATGCGGTCTGTGAGGAGCTGCAGTTGGGTGCACTTTCTGCAGATGAAGCCATCCGGGACGCTGGAAGCCTCCCGGACCTGCCACATCTCACAGTCAGAGCACAGCACCCCTCTAACTGACATTGCGTCAATTAATTAAAATTAAAATTTGTCTTTTTTTTTTTATAAATACTTTTTTTTTTAAATTGTAAAGTTACTGTCAACTATCTGTTTCCTAGCACTAGATTTCTAATAGAAATGCATCTCAATACAACATTCAAGGCTATGGGCCAAGTGCTGGCAAATGGGGTCAGGTGGGCAGGTCAGGGTCTTTCATGCGTCGGTGCAGTATCGATGGGCCGAAGGGTCTCTTCTGTGCTGTATTATTCTGTGATTCTGTGAGGTATGAAGACCAAAACGCCACATACTACTCCAGGTACGGTCTCAACAAGGCTCCAAGGCATCTTTACTCCTGTACTCAAACCCCTTCTAATAAAGGGCAACACACCATTTGCCTTCATGATTGCTAGCTGTACCTGCGTGTTAGCTTTCGTGTTTCATGAACAAGAACACTCGGGTGCCTTTGAAGTTCAACACTTGCCAGCTGCTCACCGTTTAAGAAATACTCTGTGTATTTCTGTTTTTCCCACCGAGGTTACTAATTGTGGTCACTCTTCTCTAAATTAATTGACCCTTTCTCATTTTATAATGCAAGATCCAAAATGATTTGTTCCCTAGTTGTGCTTCAAACGTTCAGAAAGCTATCTTGTATACATGCCACAAACACACCCTTCATATCCATTGCCAATTAGGTTTGCGAGTCCATACGCAGGTTAAAGTCCCTCAAGATTACTGTATTTTTTGTTCGATGCATCTATAATTTTCTGTGGTCTATTCTGTCGAACATTACAAATACTGTTCAGGGCCTACGAACAATCTCCAGCAGTGCCCCTTGCTTCTTAACTCCACCCTGTAGCCATCTGGGATGGCCACGTCCCGATTACAAAATGGACACCCGCAAAGACTGCAGGGAAAATTGGACAATGCTAAGAAACAAGCAGGTGCAAGCTCTGTCTGTTGATTAGAACCGTAAACTCTCAGACAGGACAGAGACTGCCAAGCAATCTACATACTAATGAGCCATCTCTGGGGACAAAAGGGAAACATTTAGATCCACAATGTTAGGACAGACTCCCCAGTGCCAGAAGCTAAGACAAAGCAGATTGACAGTCACCAGGACACGCCCAGCGATCAGGGAACCACTCCTCTATTGGAGGAAAATCGATACAACTGATTGAGAAAGAAACAATTAGTTGAGGCCAAGTTCAAGGCCCGCCCAAAAGCGCGCAAAGCCCTTTTTAGTATAAAAGGTATTCCCCAAGGGAGAATCTTCCTTCTTTGGCTTTGGCTCTCAACGAGGAGAGAGACCTGCCTAGCAGCTACAGCAGACCAAGTAAGTCCCAAGTCAACGCACGCTACGAGATAGACGCTCCTAGCTGCTACCCTGTAACAGCTCAACCCAGCAGCCTCAGAACCAAGCAACGACCATTGTTCCTCTGACTGAGTGGGCACCCGAAGCTAAGTATAGGCTTTAGTAATAGTGGTAGTTTAGTTTGTAGTTTATGCATGAGTATATTTGACTGTGTGTAAATAAATGAGCATTGCTTTTGAACTTACTAACTGGTGTATCGAGTCTTAGATCAGTATTCGGTTCTGAACCTTGTGGCGGTGTCGAAAGATACCAGGGGACTCTTGAGCAAACGTGATTAAACAGAGCCAAATTAAGAGCCAACCAAAAGTTAGCAACAACCCAAACTGGTTGTGTTTAATTTTCTGAACCCTGATCCTGTCTTTATTCCATCCTTCCGCGATCGAGGGATTTCCCTCTTCCCTTTCTACTTTGCCTTTCTCTTATAAAGGTCAAATGTGCTGGAACATTTTGATCACAACCGTGGACATTTTGCTATCACATCTCTACACTGGCTATTGGCATAAACCCAGTAATTTCTATCTGTGCTGATATTATTTGTCATCCATTTTCAACATAAAAGGGAGAGAACAGGGTATTTTCTAAATAGTGAAAAGTTAGAAACAGTGGAGACCCAAGGGTCTTGGGAGTCCAGGTAGAGGCTAATCGAAGCTTGCCTTTCTATTTAGAGATCAGACTTCAGATACAAAAAAGCCTCCATGTGGCGATTTGTGACTGTGAAACATCGAGAGCAGCTTGAAGCACCACACCCCAGGAAAGCTGCACTGACCTTGGAAGGGGTGCAGTGTAGATGTACCAGAATCATACCAGGACTCAAAAGATTAAATTATGAGCAGGTATTACACAAAGTAGGGATGCATTCCCTAGGATTACAAAGGTTAGAGTGATTTTATTCAAGCTTTCAAGATATGAAAAGGACCATATAGAGTATTTCTGTTTGTTGGGAAGTCTGGGATGAGGGGCATTGGCTAAAGATTAGAGTCAGAGATTTCAGCAGTGAAATTAGAAACACTTCCACATGTAAAGGATGTTAGATGCTTTGAACACTTTCACAATTGGTAAATGCTGGATCAATTGTTAATTTTCACCTCAGGTCGATCGATTTCTGCTAATCGAAGGACAGCAGGTATGTCGTGTTATGCCACAGATCATCCATCATTTGACTGAATAATGGAACAGGTTCGAGGCTAAATGGTTTACTACTGCACCTGTGTCAGTGCAACCTGAAACAGGAACTTACCAAGTTTCCTCCTTTCAAACCCATGGCATTTACCATCTAGAAGGACAAGAGCAGCAGAACCACCACCTGGAGGTTCCCCTTCAAGTCACTCACTACCCTGACTTGGAAATATATCACTGTTCCTTCACTGTCGCTGTGGCAACATCCAGGAACTCCCTTCCTAACAAACACACATTTAAAAAAATAGTCCAAATTGATTTAATTGCCTTCTCCCTGTATCCTTTTACCCTTATACCAAGATAACCAGTTCAATTTCTTCGCGATCTCAGAAACTACTTTTGGGACAGCATTTCATATTATATTGAACAATTCTTCCGACTTCTTTCTTCATTCCCTAGTGGTAAGCTTTGACAAAGAGTCACCCAGACTTGAAACATTTACTAAGTCAAAAAAAAGTAAGTCACCACAGTCCCAGGTGACCATCGGCTACTTTCCCCTTTGAGGGGGAGAGCTAACTGGTGGTGGTTTAACCTGGGGGTCACCACACCTCAGGTGAGGGGCAAGGTTGAGAAGGTGGGGCTTCATGAATAACCTCAGCCGGTACAGGGATTGAACCCGTGATGCTGGCCTCGCTCTGCATCACAAACCAGCTGGCTAGACCACTGAGCTAAATTGGCTCCCGCGTGGGTTCAAATGCCGTACTGTGTGGTTATTCATGAAGCCCCACCTTCTCAACCTTGCCCCTCGCCTGAGGTGTGGTGACCCCCAGGTTAAACCACCACCAGTCAGCTCTCCCCCTCAAAGGGGGAAGCAGCCTATGGTCACCTGGGACTATAGCCACTCGAAACGTTAGCTCCCTTCTCTCTCCACAGACGTTGTCAGACCTGCTGAGATTGTCCAGTACTTTCTGTTTTTGGTTCAGATTCCAACATCCGCAGTAATTTCCTTTTAACTAAGTGGTGTCCCCTGGTTACTGGTTAACCGAGCACTATTTACCCTTTTGTCATCTTTCAGCATTTTGAAGACATTTTACGTAGAGTTCCCTCAATAACACATTCCAGCAAAATAAACACTTGCCATTTATAATCCCAACTATTTATTGCTCCTTTATTCCAGCCAATCCTGATTAGCTTCTCAATCTTCCAATAGTTTTCCCAAAATCAGGTTCCCAGAACATCACATAATACTGACTTTGTGTCTAACCGGTATCCTGTATACACACTTACACAACTTCCTTGTTTTCATATTCAAGATACTAATCCCAGAATCCCATTTTTCTGTTTTGGCCTTTTCCACAAAGGTTGAGAATTCTTACCATTTAGGATCAAGATAATTACATTTTTCAATCTGATTATGTATTATGTCCTCTCTATGTCTAGGCCATGGACCTGTCTATTGTTAAACATCCTTTAGCTTTACAGAAAATATTAAATCACAAAATCTCAAGTTTGTAACCACGTTACATGCTTACGTTTTGCGTTCAGAGACAGTTTGGGCCACCAGCTCATAGATCTGTGCACCATCAGTCGATGTTGAGATGACAAAAAAAGCCTTGTTATCTGTAATGGACAAAGCGCAAGGGTCAATCAACAAACAGGACCAGTAAATATTTCTTATTTTGTGGTTTCCAATTCTTGTTACCAGAATCCGAAGCTCCTCGTTACTGGCCCCTGAACTACCTCTACTGGAGCCAGTCAGCCCCATCAGCCTGTTTTATCATTCAATTAGATAATGGCTGATCTGTATTCTAACACCATCACCCGTAACCCTCAATATCCCGAGCATAACAAAGGGCTACCAATCTCATATTTGAAATTGCCACTTGACCTGGAGCCTTAACAGTTATTTTTAGGGAGCGTTCCAGATTTCCAATACTTTTTTTTGTGAAGGAGTATTTACTGGCATCACCCCTGGGTGGCCTTGCCTCGCTAGGTCCTGCCCCCTTGTGCCCCCTCCCCCGACCAGAGGAAATACTTCCTCTCTATCTGATCAAATCCTTTAATCGTGTTAAATGACTCAATTACATCCCTTCTTACTCTTCGAAACGTGAGAGAATACAAGCCTAGATTACACAACCCTGCCTTGCCTCCAAATGCTAACTCTGTTTCTCTCTGTCCGCAGACACTGCCAGACCTGCTGAGTTTATCCAGCATTTTCTGCTTTTATTTCAGATTTCCAGCATCCACAGCATTTTACTTTTATTATTGTAATTTAATCATCTGCTCCAGGAAAGTAGCGAGGTTGCATGGTCACTTCTTGATGAGGTACACCCAGAAAATGCTGATAAATAAATGAGAATGACAAATGCACAACTCTTAAGCAGAGGAACTCAGAGTGTTTCAAATCTGGGGACCTCTGACGACCTGCTCATCTCTTTAGCCTCCAGTTTTAATTCCTTTCTATCCAATACTATCCAAGGGGAGGCGGTGGCATAGTGATATTGTCACTGGACCTGTAATCCAGAGACCCAGGGTAACCGCTCTGGGGGTCTCAGGTTCGAATCCCACCACGGCAGATGGTGAAGTTGAATTCAATAAAAATCTGGAATTAAAAGTCGAATGATGACCATTGTTGATGGTCGTAAAAACCCATCTGGTTCACTAATGTCCTTTAGGGGAGAAAATCTTCATCCCTACACGTGACTCCAGACCCACAGCGATGCGGTTGACTCTTAACTGCCCCCCACTGAAATGGCCGAGCAAGTCACTCAGTTCAAGGGCAATTAGGGATGGACAACAAATGCTGGCCCAGCCAGCGACACCCACATCCCAAAGAACACATTTTTAAAAAAGTGTTGACCTGGATGGACAAACTAGCAAACCTGTTGCGACCTCCCGCACGAGCACAGCAGACAGTTTGATGATGGGGCTGAAGATGTGTTTGGTATCTGCATTGGCAGCGAGATTCTTACTGTGACACTTCAACAACAGTCGTTCATCCTGCTTCTGGGTCAGAACCAGAATGTCCTCTAACAGCAGTGTGTAGAGATCTGGAATGATATGGAAGGATGAACAGAATTAACATACACAAATTAATAATAATGATCTTTATTAGTGTCACAGGTAGGCTTACATTAACACTGCAATTAAGTTACTGTGAAAATCCCCTAGTTGCCACACTCCGGTGCCTGTTCAGGTACACAGAGGGAGAGCTCAGAATGTCCAATTCACCTAACAGCACATCTTTTGGGACTTGTGGGAGGAAACCCACGCAGACAGTGACCCAAGTCAGGAATCGAGCCTGGGAACCTGGTGCTGTGAAGCAACAGTGCTCACCACCGTGGTACCAAACAAGAACAAGAACAAAGAACAAAGAAATGTACAGCACAGGAACAGGCCCTTCGGCCCTCCAAGCCCGTGCCGACCATGCTGCCCGACTAAACTACAATCTTCTACACTTCCTGGGTCCGTATCCCTCTATTCCCATCCTATTCATGTATTTGTCAAGATGCCCCTTAAATGTCCCTATCGTCCCTGCTTCCACCACCTCCTCCGGTAGCGAGTTCCAGGCACCCACTACCCTCTGCGTAAAAAACTTGTCTCGTACATCTACTCTAAACCTTGCCCCTCTCACCTTAAACCTATGCCCCCTAGTAATTGACCCCTCTACCCTGGGGAAAAGCCTCTGACTATCCACTCTGTCTATGCCCCTCATAATTTTGTAGACCTCTATCAGGTCTCCCCTGTACAGAGATGTGATGCACTCCCGCTTTCCCTGGCGGGGAGAGTGCAGACAATCAAAATGAACGTACAGCCGAGGTTCCTCTTCCTGTTGAGATCCAGACCCATCTTCATCCCCAAGGCCTATTTCCACAACATAGACAAAATGGCGTTTGTGCAGGGGTGGGGTAAGAACCAGAGGATCCCTAAGTTGCTGTAAAGGAGGAAAAACATGGGCAGTCTAGCCTTGCCAAATCTACAGTATGACCACTGGCCAGCCACAGCCGAGAGGGTGAGGGGATGGATACAAGAACCAAGCATGGAATGGGTAAGGCTGGATGAGTCCTGTTGCAAGTGAACGTCCCTCTGACCCCTCGCCACGGCAATGCTCCCCTCCCCCAACAAAGTACATATCCAGCCAGTGGTGGTAGCCGCACGGAAAAAATGAATCCAAATGAGGCAACATTGCCATCTAACCGAGATGTCCTCTGTGGCCCCCATCTGCGGAAACCATAAATTCCTGCCAGCCATGCTTGACGCCACCTTTAAAAAATGGAAACAGGATGAGGGGCCGCTAGCGGTCAGCGACCTTTACATAGGGGACAGATTCATGACTTTGGACGAGCTGACGGAGGACCTGGATCTGCCGACTGGACAGGTACTCAGGCATCTTCAAATTAAATACTTTCTCCCCAAGGAGACGGCAAAGTACCCCTGGCCCCGAGAGACATTCTCCTAGAGGAACTAATCAACACAGACAGTAAGGCAGGGGGAACTGTGGGAACATATATGGACGGTTGCTGGAAAGGGCAAGACTACCACTGGATGAAGCTAGATGGAAATGAGAGGATGAATTGGGAACAAAAGTGTGTTGAGGTCTCTGGAGCGAAGCACTGAGCAGGGCCAACTCCACCTCCTCCTGTGCAAGGCTCAGCCTCATGCAGTTTAAAGTGGTGCACAGAGCACACCTGACCAGAACCCGAATGAGCAGGTTCTTCCCGGAGGTGGAGGACAAATGTGAGCGGTGCCATGGAGGCCCGGCCAACCACAGGAAAAGTGTTCTGGGCTTGCCCCAGACTTATCGGGTTCCGGACAGCCTTCTCCGAGGCAATGTCCACAGTTGTGGGGGTAAGGGAGGAGCCACGCCTGAAAGTGGCAGTCTTCGGGGTATCGGACCAGCCAGATCTTCATATGGGAAAGAGGGAGGCGGGGAGGAAGACAAGGGAAGGCACACACAAGAGGAGGAGGAGGGGGGGGGGGGGGGGGGGGGGGGGGCAAGGGAAGCACAAAATGAAGCATGGAGACAAGGGGAGGAGGGGAAGGGCCCCTTCCCCACATAACAATAAAAATGAAAATGAAACGCCCCAGCAGTAAGCAGCGGAGCTCAGTACATGGCGCCCGGGGCAAACAGCAACATTAAGAGGGGAACTAAACTACCAACGAGGGGAGCGGGAGGGAGCTCATGTACAAACTGCTGTAAATAAGGTACAAACTTGTTTGTAAATACCAGATACACATGAGCTGTTACTCTGTAAAAACTGGAAAATACTAATAAAAATATTTTAAAAATAATTATGGCTTAGTGCCAACCCCCTGCCGTTTTGCTGTGCCCCAGTACATTGTTTCTATGAAGGAAATCTGTTGCCATTCCTGGTCGAGCCTACTTGTGACCACAGAATATTTAGCAATGTGGTTGACTCTTAAAATGTCCTCTGGACAAGGGTCGTTACCAACATCCACGAACGAATAACAAGGGAGGCACGTGGCACAGTGGTTAGCACAGCTGCATACGGCACCGAGGTCCCGGGTTTGAATCCCGGCCCTGGGTCACTGTCCGTGTGGAGTTTGCACATTCTCCCAGTGTCTGTGTGGGTTTCGCCCCCCACAACCCAAAGATGTGCCAGGTAGGTGGATTGGTCACGCTAAATTGCCCCTTAATTAGAAAAAAACATAATTGGGTAGTCTAAATTTTAAAAAACAAATGAACGAATAACAAAATACATTTGCATGTGTGTGACGATAGAATGTTCAGAAAGCTGTGTCCAAGTTAAAATACACAACAGGGCCCCTGTGCAAATTCCAAATGGAATTTAGTGTCTGTGTTTGCACTGTCCTCTCAAGGATCAATGTCTTATGTCTCATTTTCTGATGCTTTTTACTCACCAATTGTCTTGTCTTTGTTCACCCTCCAAGTCAGAGGCCCTTCGTGAATCATATTCCGCTTTGTAAGATCCAGATTCTTAAACAAGAGAAGCACAAATTATTACATTAAATATAAAGAGGATCTTCACGTGTTGTCAGTCATTTCTTCCATGTTTACAGCTCTCACAGGTTCACTAGTATACATCGCTCATTGTCGATGGGCTTTTGCTGTTTTTCCAGTCACTCACCCGAAATTCCTCAATCAGTGGGTAATCGGACTGCTTCAGGTTGGACAGGTCCAGGCGACGCTGGTAATCCTCCAACCGCTGACAGAAAGAAACAATCTATTACCTTTCACAAAGCATCGCTGGACAGGCAACAATCACAGAATAATGAGCCTTTCACCTTGCTCTCGCCCCAACCTTATACTCAACATAGTTCCAAGTTTCAAGACTTGGTCACTGGCTCTTGGTCACAGACTCTCTTTCTCGCTCCGTTCAGTGCTTGGCAACGTGTAACTGGATCAGCTGTTAACAACTGCACGAGGACTCCTGGGGTGTTTATGTAAATCAGACACGCAACCACCAACCACTCAAGTACTGGTGGGGATGGAGGCTGGGAAAATAAATATTTCAAATAGAAAATTTCAAATTAAAAGCCAATGATTATATCAGGGATCTCTGGAAACAGCCGGAGGTATAACAGGATAGATGATCTCTGGCGAGGAAACGAGTACCATTTTCGATCCCTTCCCTTGTCTGTGAAAATGTCGGAGCCAGTCACAGAATGCCATGTGCTAACATGGCTTTAGGGGAGGCGGTGGCCAGTGGTATTGTCGCTGGAGTATTAATCCAGAGACCCAGGGTAATGATCCGGGGACCAGGGTTCCCACCATGGCAATAAAATATCTGGAATTAAAAGACTAATGCTGGCCATGGAACCAATGTCGATTGTCTGCCATCCATACACCATACCCAGTCTGGCCTACCTGTGACTCCAGGCCCACAGCAATGAGGTTGACTATTAAATGCCCTCTGAAATGACCTAGCAAGCCACTCAGTTGTAATCAACCGCTACAACAACACAAAATGGATGAAAGCGGACAGAGCACCCGGCATCGACCCAGGCACCGGAAACGACATCGGCAAACCCAGCCCTGCCGACCCTGCAAAGTCCTCCTGACTGACATCTGGGGCTTGTGCCAAGGTTGGGAGAGCTGTCTCCCAGACTGGTCAAGCAACAGCCTGACATAGTCACACTCACAGAATCATATCTTTCAGACAATGTCCCAGACACCACTACCACCGTTCCTGGGTACGTCTTGTCTCACCGGCAGGACAGACCCAGCAGGGTGGGGGCACAGTGGGATACAGTCGGCAGGGAGTTACCCTGGGAGTCCTCAACATCGACTCTGGACCCCATGAAGTCTTGTGTCTTCAGGTTAAACATGGGCAAGGAAACCTTCTGCTTAACACATACCAGTCACCATTCGCTGATGAATCAGTGCTTCTCCTTGTTGAACACCACTCGGAGGTAGGACAGAGGGTGGGAAGGACACAGAATATACTCTGGGTGGGGACTTCAATGTCCATCACCAAGAGAGGCTCGGTTGTACCCCACAGACCGAGCTGGCCGGGTCCTAAAGGGCAGAGCTGCTAGACTGGGACTGCAGCAGGTGGTGAGGAACCAACAAGAGGGAAAAAACATACTTGAATTCATCCTCACCAACCTGCCTGCTGCAGGTGCATCTGTCCCTGACGGTATCGGTAGCAGTGACCACCGCACAGTCCTTGTGGAGACAAAGTCCCGTCTTCACACTGAGGATACCCTCCATCGTGTTGTGTGGCACTACCACCGTGCTAAATGGGATAGACTCCGAACAGATCGTGCAACTCCAGACAGGGTGTCCATGAGGAACTGATCGGCCAGCGCCACTCAGCTCCTGACCTTATTACAGCCTTGGTTCAAACAGGGGACTGGAGGTTCCCCTCTAAGTCCCTCACCACCCTGACTTGGAAATATATCGCTGTTCCTTTACTGGTGCCAGGTCAACATCCTGGAACTCCCTCCCTAACAGCACAGTGGATGTACCTACACCTCAAGGGCTGCAGCGGTTTAAGAAGGCAGCTCACCACTGCCTTCTGAAGGGCAGCTAGGGATGGGCAATAAATGCCGACCTAACCAGCGACACCCATATCCTGTGACTTAATTTTTTTCAAACTATCCGATAGAAGCAGAGTAATGGAAAAGGAACTGAAGTTACTGTAATACAGTCACTGAACTTGCTCTCTCTCATGGCACCATTGGTTTCCATAATAACTATTAACTATCCAAAAAATAAATTTTTTAAAATTCCATCACAACATTGAAAGAATGAATGCAGCTCCTTCTGTTGATTTCTCAAGAATAGGATTAGGAAAAGTTCCATCAAATAAACTTCTGGCTACTTATTAGGTGAGAAACATTTTCAGTTCTGGGCGCTACACAAAGCGACCTGCAAACTCATCATCTGTATGTGCACCATGGTACGGTTCCATACTGAGAGACTCCTCTGTGCAAATACTCACCTGCTTATTCTCAGCTTCCTTCACAGCCTGGTTCACAAAGTTCAGAATCTGACGGCAACATTCTGCTGCTTTCTTCACCTTCTTCTTCTCTTCGTGTTGTTCTGGGTCTAAGAATAAGGAGAGCTGTTTGATTAGGGATAAGACTTTCACCCTCCTCTAGATAATTACGCACCAGATTTAATTGTAACTCCCAGCAGAATGAGATCGCACAGAGCAGGAGGATAAAGATTTATCCTCTGCAGTTCAATATTGGGATGTACTTTGGAAATCAAATTAACAGAGGAAAATTAATGGGCAGCACAAGTGGATAGCACTGTGGCTTCACAGCGCCAGGGTCCCAGGTTCGATTCCCCGCTGGGTCACTGTCTGTGCGGAGTCTGCACATCCTCCCCGTCTGTACCTCCGGGTGCTCCGGTTTCCTCCCACAGTCCAAAGACGTGCAGGTTAGGAAGATTGGCCATGATAAATTGCCCTTAATGACCAAAAAGGTTAGGAGAGATTATTGGGTTACTGGGATAGGGTGGAAGTGAGGGCTTAAGTGGGTTGGTGCAGACTCGATGGGCCGAATGGCCTCCTTCTGCACTGTATGTTCCCTGAAACCTCCTCTAAACCTAAAGTATAAGCATGCAGAGGCACCGCTAGTGTCTTTGAAGTTTCATTAACACACCAATTAAAGGAGAATTAATGACACCATTTCAGGCAGTGTAGCTGCACAATAGACTGCGTTTGTGAATTAGAATTACGTTAATTACTGTGCCAGTGTTTATGCTCCACAGGATCCTTTCCTCACCTCAGCCAATCAGTGGTGAGGACAATGAAACACTAAGTTCTTCATTATAATTTAATGGTTCAGTTTAGCTTTCTTGTATTTCTCATTTTCTTTGCTGATTGGTCCCCAACTCCTGCTGTGTGCCCCTCATCACACCCACCATTCTGACCTTTTCATGACGTTTCCACCTGACACTTTCATCTTTTCTCTTTCTCTGGGGTCCTCTCCCTGTTTGAGTTCAGAAAGACCCTTACCAGTGTTTTTGGCAATATTTTCCAGGAGCAGTGGGTATTTGGTCAGTCGCTGCATCTCCGTCGGGATGATGTCCTTTAGTTGCAGCCTCCGGCATTGCGGATTACTTTGTGCCTCCTGCAACAGATCAACTCTTTTATTTATTCATTGACAGAATGTGGACCTCACTGTCTAGGTCAGCATTTATTACTCCGAATCTAACCCCATGCTGTACCTGTCCTGGGAGTGTTTGGGAACTGGTGTCTCATTAAAGTCAGGATTTGGAGACTCTCACCTGAATGATGGCCTGGAATCTGGAATCCTTCTTCTGTTTTGACTTGATGAGTTCCAGGGCAAAGGGCTGATTGCTGCAGAAAGTGGCAGCTGCGCGTTTAAACTTCTCCTCTTCAGAGCAGCTGAACTACAAAAGGAAACCCAGATTTGCTCAGACATGAGCCAATTGTCAACCAGACAACAGTATAAAAAAATAACAGTCCGAACATTAAGGTCAGATTGTGAATCTATAAGGAGACCTTCAATATGGTTTTGGGATTTGGACAATGGTAACAAGACCGTCAATAATTGACATATTGTCGATTCCTAGTCCCGGGGTGGGGGACTTTCTTTGTGAACTACTGCAGGTCTGGTGGTGTTTGGAAGGGAGCTCCCACGCAGTGACAATAAGAAAAGGCAATAGATGTCCCAAGTCATAAGGACAAAATACTACAGATGCCAGAAATCTGAAAACAAAAACCCAGAAAATGCTGGATAAACTCAGCTGGTCTGGCTGCACCTTTGGACAGAGAAATGTCATAACATCCACTCATGTATATAATGATGTGGAGATGCCGGCGTTGGACTGGGGTGAGCACAGTGCGAAGTCTTACAACACCAGGTTAAAGTCCAACAGGTTTGTTTCGATGTCACTAGCTTTCGGAGCGCTGCTCCTTCCTCAGGTGAATGAAGAGGTCTGTTCCAGAAACACATATATAGACAAATTCAAAGATGCCAAACAATGCTTGGAATGCGAGCATCAGCAGGTGATTAAATCTTTACAGATCCAGAGATGGGGTAACCCCAGGTTAAAGAGGTGTGAATTGTACCAAGCCAGGACAGTTGGTAGGATTTCGCAGGCCAGATGGTGGGGGATGGATGTAATGCGCCATGAATCCCCGGTCCCGGTTGAGGCTGCACTCATGTGTGCGGAACTTGGCTATAAGTTTCTGCTCGGCGATTCTGCGTTGTCGCGGGTCCTGAAGGCCGTCTTGGAGAAAGCTTACCCGGAGATCAGAGGCTGAATGCCCTTGACTGCTGAAGTGTTCCCCGACTGGAAGGGAACATTCCTGCCTGGTGATTGTTGCGCGATGTCCGTTCATTCGTTGTCGCAGCGTCTGCATGGTCTCGCCAATGTACCACGCTTCGGGACATCCTTTCCTGCAGCGTATGAGGTAGACAACGTTGGCCGAGTCGCACGAGTATGTACCGCGTACCAGGTGGGTGGTGGTCATCCCCACACCCCCACTACTTGCCTTCAAACAACCGCGCAACCTCAAACGAACCATTGTTTGCAGGAAACTACCCAGTCTTCAGAACAGTGACCACGACACCACACAACCCTGTCATGGCAATCTCTGCAAGACGTGCCAGATCATCGACATGGATACCACTATTACACGTGAGAACACCACCCACCAGGTACGCGGTACATACTCGTGCGACTCGGCCAACGTTGTCTACCTCATACGCTGCAGGAAAGGATGTCCCGAAGCGTGGTACATTGGCGAGACCATGCAGACGCTGCGATAACGAATGAACGGACATCGCGCAACAATCACCAGGCAGGAATGTTCCCTTCCAGTCGGGGAACACTTCAGCAGTCAAGGGCATTCAGCCTCTGATCTCCGGGTAAGCTTTCTCCAAGGCGGCCTTCAGGACCCGCGACAACGCAGAATCGCCGAGCAGAAACTTATAGCCAAGTTCCGCACACGAGTGCGGCCTCTACCGGGACCTGGGATTCATGGCGCATTACATTCATCCCCCACCATCTGGCCTGCGAAACCCTACCAACTGTCCTGGCTTGGTACAATTCACACCTCTTTAACCTGGGGTTACCCCATCTCTGGATCTGTAAAGATTTAATCACCTGCTAATGCTCGCATTCCAAGCATTGTTTGGCATCTTTGAATTTGTCTATATATGTGTTTCTGGAACAGACCTCTTCATTCACCTGAGGAAGGAGCAGCGCTCCGAAAGCTAGTGACATCGAAACAAACCTGTTGGACTTTAACCTGGTGTTGTAAGACTTCGTACCATGTATATAATGAGATACAGACAGGCAGTGACTGACACACAGAACAACCAATCACCAGACAGGACACTGCAGGGGACACCATCACTATAAAACACACGAGGCATCAAGACCCTGCCTCTTCTCACTGGATACAGCTACAGAGATAGTCAGGGTGCACAGTGCAGTGAGCACCGTCTCCATGTGACAGAGAGCCAGTCTGGTCAAGACAGACAGAGGTTATCAGTTTAGATTAATAGAGTGTCAACCCACAGCAGACTATGTACAGCAATCAGCAGGTTCAATAAAACAGTGTTGGACCATCTCCTGTGTCGGAAGCCTGTTTCTCGTCTCACTGCTCCCAGTTGCAGTCAGTGTTAAACCAACTCAGATAACACATCAAGAAACAGAGTTAACATTGAGTCCCTATCACTCTTCTTCACAGTTGAAAAGCGGTAGAAATATAATGAATTATATAGTTGAAGAGGGAGGAGCTGGGGCAGAATGGAAGACCAGAGAAAGGTCAAAGCTAAGGAGAGATTGACAATGATGTCATGGATGAAAGACAAAGGGACTGTTAATGGCAGCATTAAGGACTGAAGATGCTGATGGTGGTATAAAGGGGAGACAGCAGATTGTATTAATACAACAAGGGTCAATGCTCAGGAAAAGTAAAACCAAAGAACAACTGACAGGTGGGCAGGTAGGAGAGGAGTCCACATCTCCACCCCACCACTTCTTCCTTGAGCAGATACCGAACAATCCCTGTCCACAACTACTCTCCTCCACCTAGCTGAACTTCTTCTCTGAACTCAACAATTTCTACTTTAACTTGTCTCACTTCCTGAAAATAAACGATGTGGCTATGGGTACCCGCATGGGCCCCAGTTATGCTCGTCTTTTTCTGGGATATGTGGAATATTCCTTGTTCCAGTCATAATCAGGCCTTCTCCCACAACTCTTTTCCCATGGCAGTAATGACTGTATTGGCTCTGCTTCACGCTCTTGCTTCGAACCTGGAAAACATTTATTGATTTTGGTTCCAACTTCCACACCCCTCACCTTCACACAGTCCATCTCTCCTCCCTTCTCTGTCTCCATTTCTGGCAATAGACTGACCACCAATATTCATTAAAAACCCACCCACACCCAGCTACCTTGACGACAGCTCCTCACTCCCCCCCCTCCCCCACCCTGTAACATGATAAGACAGAGGAGCAGAATTAGGCCAGTCGGCCCTTCGAGTCTGCTCCGCCGTCCAATCATGGCTAATATTTTTTATCCCCACTCTCCTGCCTTCGCCCCGTAACCCCTGATCCCCTTATTAATCAAGAACCTATCTATTTCTGTCTTAAATACACTCAGGGATTTGGCCTCCACGGCCTTCCACAGATTAACCACCCTCTGGCTTAAGACATTCCTCCTCATCTCTGTTTTAAAGGATCGTCCCTTCACTCTGAGGCTGTGGCCTCAGGTTCTAATTTTTCCTACTAGTGAAAACATCCTCCCACCTCCACTCTATCCAGGCCTCGCAGTATCCTGTAAGTTTCAATGATATCCCCCCTCATCCTTCTGTTTAAGAAGGGTAGCAAGGATAATCCGGGAACTACAGGCCGGTGAGCCTTACGTCAGTGGTAGGGAAATTACTGGAGAGAATTCTTAGAGACAGGATCTACTCCCATTTGGAAGCAAATGGACGTATTAGTGAGAGGCAGCACGGTTTTGTGAAGGGAAGGTCGTGTCTCACTAACTTGATAGAGTTTTTCGAGGAGGTCACTAAGATGATTGATGCAGGTAGGGCAGTAGATGTTGTCTATATGGACTTCAGTAAGGCCTTTGACAAGGTCCCTCATGGTAGACTAGTACAAAAGGTGAAGTCACACGGGATCAGGGGTGAGCTGGCAAGGTGGATACAGAACTGGCTAGGTCATCGAAGGCAGAGAGTAGCAATGGAAGGGTGCTTTTCTGATTGGAGGGCTGTGACTAGTGGTGTTCCGCAGGGATCAGTGCTGGGACCTTTGTTGTTCGTAGTATATATAAATGATTTGGAGGAAAATGTAACTGGTCTGATTAGTAAGTTTGCAGACGACACAAAGGTTGGTGGAATTGCGGATAGCGATGAGGACTGTCTGAGGATACAGCAGGATTTAGATTGTCTGGAGACTTGGGCGGAGAGATGGCAGATGGAGTTTAATCCGGACAAATGTGAGGTAATGCATTTTGGAAGGTCTAATGCAGGTAGGGAATATACAGTGAATGGTAGAACCCTCAAGAGTATTGAAAGTCAAAGAGATCTAGGAGTACAGGTCCACAGGTCATTGAAAGGGGCAACACAGGTGGAGAAGGTAGTCAAGAAGGCATACGGCATGCTGGCCTTCATTGGCCGGGGCATTGAGTATAAGAATTGGCAAGTCATGTTGCAGCTGTATAGAACCTTAGTTAGGCCACACTTGGAGTATAGTGTTCAATTCTGGTCGCCACACTACCAGAAGGATGTGGAGGCTTTAGAGAGGGTGCAGAAGAGATTTACCAGAATGTTGCCTGGTATGGAGGGCATAAGCTATGAGGAGCGGTTGAATAATCTCGGTTTGTTCTCACTGGAACGAAGGAGGTTGAGGGGCGACCTGATAGAGGTATACAAAATTATGAGGGGCATAGACAGAGTTGATAGTCAGAGGCTTTTCCCCAGGGTAGAGGGGTCAATTACTAGGGGGCATAGGTTTAAGGTGAGAGGGGCAAGGTTTAGAGTAGATGTACGAGGCAAGTTTTTTACGCAGAGGGTAGTGGGTACCTGGAACTCGCTACCAGAGGAGGTAGTGGAAGCAGGGACGATAGGGACATTTAAGGGGCATCTTGACAAATATATGAATAGGATGGGAATAGAAGGATACGGACCCAGGAAGTGTAGAAGATTGTAGTTTAGTCGGGCAGTATGGTCGGCACGGGCTTGGAGGGCCGAAGGGCCTGTTCCTGTGCTGTACATTTCTTTGTTCTTTGTTCTTTGTTCAAAACTCCAACGAGTACAGACCCAGAGTCCTCAACCGTTCCTCATACGACAAGTTCTTCATTCCAGGATCATTCTTGTGAACCTCCTCTGGACCCTTTCCAAGGCCAGCACATCCTTCCTCAGATACGGGGCCCAAAACTGCTCACAATACTCCAAATGGGGTCTGACCAGAGCCTTACACAGCCTCAGAAGTACATCCCTGGTCTTGTATTCTAGCCCCCTCGACATGAATGCTAACATTGCATTTGCCTTCCCTGCTGGTAGCGTCTCACTTCAGGGGTGCGGGTGGCCCAGATTGGGCAGGATTTTGGGAGTTGAATTTCTCTAGTTTGGCGGGTGGGTGACGGCAGATTTGTTGAGGTGGAATAATCTTCCTCCGACATTGGCAAGCTGGGTACGGGCGGTGAAGATGAATATTTTACCATGATTCTGGTTTCCGTTTCAGTGCCTGTCGGTCTTTTTGCCCAAGGCGTTTTTTAAGGGGGTGGATAGGCTGATCTCTTTGTGTCTGGGCGGGGAAGGTGGCCAGGATAAGGAAGGTGACACTGCAGAGGGGGTGGCAGTTGGGGGAGGGTGGGGGGGTTAGGCATCCCGAATCTGATGTACTATTATTGGGCGGCGAATGTGGAAACGGTTCAGGGATGGAATAGGGAGGCAGGCGGGGTCATGGAGGGGGTTGGAGTTGAAGGATTGGTTTCTGGGAGGGCAGTTTGTGAGCTTGGAGGAGCTGAATGAGAAGTTTGGGTTGGCGCGGGGGGAGAGTTTCTGGGACATGAAGGTGCGGGACTTTACAAGGAAGGTCTTCCCGATCTTCCCGATAGCGCCGTGCCAGGCTGGGACTGATACTGCTGAAGGTGGTGTACAGGCCGCACCTGAGAAAGTCAAGGATGAGCCGGCTGTTTGAGGGTGTGGATGATGTCTGTGTGCGATGTGGGAGACGCCCTGCGACAATGTACACATGTTTTGGTCCAGCCCGAAGCTGGAAAGGTTTTAGAGGGCAGTTTACAGACACCATGTCAGGGGTTTTGCACGTTGATGTGTTGGAACGGCCGGAATTGAAGAGCAGATGTCTTAGCCTTTGTCTCGCTGATTGCTCGCAGGCGGGTCTTGTTGGGGTTGAGGTCAGCTTCTCCACCCTCTGCCTCGGCGTGGCGGAGGGGACTTGCTAAAGTTCTCAGCCCTGGAGAAGGCGAAATTTGCTGGGGGGGGGGGGGGCTGGTTTCCACAAAAGCCGCGGTTTGTTCAGTCTGCATTTTGAAAGTTGGTTACCGTTGACTGTTGCGGGATGGTGGGGGAAAGGGGAGGGCAGGTTTGATTGGGTGGGAAGTTCAATGAGTTGGGTGGGTTTATTGTTGTAACATGCAAAAAGTTGGAAATGTGGACTAAAAATACTTTGAAAATAAATAAATAATCGTGACTTGTTGATTGGTGTCCATGGAAGTCAGATGGTCAAATATTTTTATCTACTTGGCTCTCAGCTGGGATATCATCAAGATGGATCAGTCTGGGCTGCTGGAGAAACTGTGAACGGAACTCAACATTTAGCAATCATCAGTAAATAATCAAAAACTCAAGCTCATGGAAGAAAAGGGAAGTAGGCACTTGGATAAGAAATTGGCTGGGTGACAGGAAATAGAGTGTAATGATAAATGGTTGTTTTACAGATTAGAGGAAGGTTTGTAGTGGAGATTCCCTGGGGTCAGTGTTGTGACCCTTACTCGTCCTGACATATATCAATGACCCAGACTGTGGTGTTCAGGACATGATTTCAAAACATGCAGACAATAGAAAGATCTGAATCGTTGTCAACTGTGATAAGGATAGTCTTGAACTTCAAAAGGACAAAGGCATATTTGGCTGATTGGGCAGAGAAGTTTGAGGAGATTCATGTTGCCAGAAGAATATGGAGGGAGCATAAAATATAAAGGAGGTGCAGGAACAGACGGGCCTCGGTGTTTATGTACATAGGTCATTGAAGGTGGCACGGTATGTTGAGAGCAGTTAATAAAGCCGATAGTATCCTAGATTGTATTAATACAGTATTGAGTATAAGGGAAAGGCGGTCATGTTAAACTTGTATAAAACACTAGTTAGGCCTCATCTGGAGACTCTGTCCAGTTCTGGGCACCATATTGAGGAAGGATGTGGAGACATTAGAGAGAGATTCACAATATTTATTGCAGAGATAAAGAACCGTAGCTATGAGGATGAATTGGAGAGATTGGGACCGTTTATCTTGGAGAAAAGAAGACAGAGAGGAGATTTGAGAGAGGTATTC
Organism: Scyliorhinus torazame; assembly: GCF_047496885.1. Classification (NCBI taxonomy): domain Eukaryota; kingdom Metazoa; phylum Chordata; class Chondrichthyes; order Carcharhiniformes; family Scyliorhinidae; genus Scyliorhinus; species Scyliorhinus torazame. The sequence continues at coordinate 566,120 of NC_092727.1, forward strand.
AGCAATTTTGAAAAACCTTAGGGTCGACAAGTCCCCTGGGCCAGATGTGATATATCCTGGGATTCTTTGGGAGGCAAGGGATGAGCTAGCAGAGCCTTTGGCTTTGATCTTTGGGTCCTCACTGTCCACGGGGATAGTACGAAGTCTTACAACACCAGGTTAAAGTCCAACAGGTTTGTTTCGATGTCACTAGCTTTCGGAGCGCTGCTCCTTCCTCATTCACCTGAGGAAGGAGCAGCGCTCCGAAAGCTAGTGACATCGAAACAAACCTGTTGGACTTTAACCTGGTGTTGTAAGACTTCGTACTGTGCTCACCCCAGTCCAACGCCGGCATCTCCACATCACGGGGATAGTGCCAGAGGACTGGAGAGTGGCGAATGTTGTTCCTCTGTTCAAGAAAGGGGATAGGAATGACCCTGGTAATTATAGGCCAGTTAGTCTTACTTCGGTGGTCGGTCAGTTAATGGAAAAGGTCCTGAAGGATAGGATTTATGACCATTTGGAAAGATGCAGCTTAATCCGGGATAGTCAACACGGATTCGTGAAGGGTAAGTCTTGCCTCACAAATTTGATTGAATTCTTTGAGGAGGTAACTAAGTGTGTAGATGAAGGTAGAGCAGTTGATGTCGGATACATGGATTTTAGTAAGGCGTTTGATAAGGTTCCCCATGGTCGGCTCATGAAGAAAGTAAGGAGGTGTGGGATAGAGGGAAATTTGGCCAATTGGATAAGTAACCGGCTATCACATAGAAGACAGAGAGTGGTGGTGGATGGAAAATTTTCAGACTGGAGACCAGTTACCAGCGGTGTACCACAGGGATCAGTGCTGGGTCCTCTGCTATTTGTGATTTTTATCAATGACTTGGAGGAGGGGGCTGAAGGGTGGGTCAGTAAATTTGCTGATGACACCAAGATTGGTGGAGTAGTGGGTGAGGTGGAGGGCTGTTGTAGGCTGCAAAGAGACATTGATAGGATGCAGAGCTGGGCCGAAAAATGGCACATGGAGTTTAACCCTGACAAGTGCGAGGTGATTCATTTTGGTAGGAAAAATTTGAAGGCGGATTACAGGGTCAACGGCAGGGTTCTGAGGAATGTGGAGGAACAGAGAGATCTTGGGGTTCATGTCCACAGATCTCTGAAGGTTGCCACTCAAGTGGATAGAGCAGTGAAGAAGGCTTATAGTGTGTTTGCGTTAATGAACAGGGGGCTTGAGTTTAAGAGCCGTGGGGTTATGCTGCAACTGTACATGACCCTGGTGAGACCACATTTGGAGTATTGTGTGCAGTTCTGGTCACCTCATTATAGGAAGGATGCGGAAGCATTGGAAAGGGTGCAAAGGAGATTTACCAGGATGCTGCCTGGTTTGCAGGATAGGTCTTATGCGGAAAGGTTGAGGAAGCTAGGGCTTTTCTCTTTGGAGCGGAGGAGGATGAGAGGCGACTTAATAGAGGTTTATAAGATAATGAGGGGGATAGATAGAGTGGACGTTCAGAGACTATTTCCTTGGGTGGATGTAGCTGTTACAAGGGGGCATAACTATAAGGTTCAGGGTGGGAGATATAGGAGGGATGTCCGAGGTAGGTTCTTTACTCAGAGAGTGGTTAGGGTGTGGAATGGACTGCCTGCTGTGATAGTGGAGTCGGACACTTTAGAAACTTTCAAGCGGTTATTGGATAGGCCCCTGGAGCACACCAGAATGACAGGGAGTGGGATAGCTTGATCTTGGTTTCGGACAAAGCTCGGCACAACATTGAGGGCTGAAGGGCCGGTTCTGTGCTGTACTGTTCTATGTTCTATGATCCTGAGGGGTATGGACAGGGTAAATAGTGAAAAACTGTTCCCTCTCAAGAGAACATCAAGAACTAGAGGGAACAGACTCAAAATAATAAACAAAAGGAGTAAAAGTGATGTGGTAGATATTCTTTCACTCAGAGGGTGGTTAGAGTTCGGAGTGAATTTCCCGAGGGTGGTAGAGGCAGGTTTGATCGAGGTATTCGAAAGGGAATTGGATTGTTCTGTGAAAAGAGAGAATGGGGATGGTTATGGGATAAGGCAGGGGAGTGGGACTAGGTAGAATGCACTATCAAAGAATCAATGTAGATTCAATGGGCTGGAAAGGATTCTGACTTCTGGCACGATGGAAGGAAGGTCATTGATGAAGCAGTTAGGAGATGGTTGGGCCCAGGATGCTACGCTGAGGAACTCTTACAGCGGTGCACTGGAGCGGACTGGACATCCTCCTTCGTGCTTCGTCCAACTTCAGAGTTTCCTCTTGGACCACATGGTCTTTGTTAGACTAGACTGGTGATGCTAAGTGGTTGTTAACCTACTTTCTCATCATGAAAAGGCTGTGCACATTTTAATAAGAATGCATTAATGTCTCGTGACTGAATCCAGAGATTGCAATCACACTAAGGGAGTTGATTCTTTTTTAAAAAAATATAAATTTAGAGTACACAATTCTTTTTTCCCAATTAAAGGCCAATCCACCTACCCTGTACATCTTTGGGTTGTGGGGGTGAGACCCACACAGACACGGGGAGAATGTGCAAATTCCACACAGTGACCCAGAGCCGGGATCGAACCTGGGTCCTCGGCCCCGTGAAACAACAGTGCTAACCACCTACCCCCGGGGAGTTGATTCTGACCTCTTCATATTCAGATCCCACTATAGTGAACAGATGCACACTCACCCAGCTCAGCAGGTCCTCGCCAATTTGATCAACCACAAAGTTTTCATTCCTTTTCCAGACCTTCCTCATCTGCTCATTTAATGAAACTGGAAAAATAAATAGAACTCGTGATCACATTTGATGAAGTTCACTCACTGTAAAATGGTTTCAGGGATAGTGATCTGCTGACAAGATCACACAGGATACAGCAGAACATTCGGCCGTTCAGCCCATCCTACCCATGCGGTCTCTTTGAAAGACCGATCAAATTAGTCTCTCTTCCCTGCTCTTTCCCACAATCCTGCAGATTTTCCCCTTAAAGCTGAATTTGCTTCCACTTCTGTTCCAGGCAGCACATTGCAGATCACAACACCTTTCAAAAAAATAAATTCTCATGCAGTCTTTGGTTCTTTTGCCAATCCATGTCAATCTGTATTTTTGGTTACGGACTCTCCTGCTACTGCAAAGTTTCTCCTCATTCCCCCATCAACCTCACTTGGAACGGGTCTATTAAAGCTCCTCTTAACCACCTCTGCTGCAACAGGCACAAAGGCTGCTTTTCTCGGTCTCTCCACATGCTCTATTCGTAGAAACAATTATACTATTTACTGTTTAAAGAAGTCTTCAAAACTGTCCAGCCACCTTCAATGATTTGTGTATATTTGCTCTCGGGTTTCTCTATTCCCGAAGCAGATTTAAAATTGAACCATTTTGTTTATACTTTCTCTCCCTGGTCTTTGTGTCAATTACTAAGTTTCTAAAAGTTGGTGAGTGAATTTTTGAGGGGAATGTCAACTTTCTGCTCAGTTCCGACTTAGGGTCACAAGACAGAGAGAATGTGGGAGAACCTTCCATCGAGGAACAGCAGCACTATGTTCAAGATCAGGGCTAACTCTGTTACTCTCCTTGACCACAAATACACAGGGGGACACTCACTGGGGAGAGGGGAATCTGGGCCACCTCACAGAGTGGCACTAGTTAGGAATTTGATGAATGGAGGATTGACAACTCAGAGAACATCAGTAACACTCTCAGTCACATCACTGGTACAAAGAAGCTCACTTCAGTTTAAACACTGTCTCTCAATCAACAGTATGAATGTTCTGATGCAGTGAGCCGGTAACTGTCTATCAGAGTCTCACAGAAGTCAGTGACTGGGCTACACGAGGCGTGATTAAATCCAAAGTCATTTTAATTTCCAGCGATTACTGCAGTCGACTGGAGAATTAATCCCTCTCTTAAGGAATTGGCCAGAAATTTCTTCAATCAAAGGGTTGTGAATCCTTGCAATTCTCTACTCGGAGGGTTGGCAATGCTCAGTATTATTATTATATCCACCCCCAAATCCCTCAGTTACCATGAAGCTGCAGGACCTCCTCCAGGTTGGAAAATATACTCCTCACATCAGCTGTCGGTATGTTGCCATCTCGCAACATCTTCTGGTAAAATATTACATCTAGGACTTTCAGCATTCGGATGTGAGCTCGTTCTGTGTGGAAAAGTTCTACCAAATAACCAGAGGCAAAATCCAAATTAGTGATTAGAGATAAAGTGTAGATTAGAATCAGCACTCATGGTAATGTCTCACATTCGGACTTAACAGAGTTTACTGAGCACTAGGTAATCCGCTGAACACTTGGTGTAACACCACATCATCCAGAGCCCTGTGATCCCTATGCAACGGGTGGCACAGTGGTTAGCACTGCTGACTCACAGCTCCAGGGTCCCTGGTTCAATTCCGGCCTCGGGTGACTGTCTGTGTGGAGTTTGCACTTTCTCCCCGTGTCTGCGTGGGTTTCCTCCGGGTGCCTCCAGTCCAAAGATGTGCAGGTTAGGTGAATTGGCCAGGATAAATTACTGTCCAAAAGGTTAGGTGGGGTTACTGGTTTATGGGGATGGGGTGGAGGCGTGGGTTTAAGTAGGGTGCTCTTTCCAAGGGCTGGTGCTTACTCGATGGGCCGAATGGCCTCTTTCTCCACTGTAGATTCTGTGATTCTCAGTGATGCATTGTATTTCCTTCACCCGACCAACACCCTTCCCAGGACTGTTCAGTCCCAGATTCCCAGAGGCACCCTGATCCCAATACATAAAATGGCTCCCCTACCCACATCCCCACAGCTGGACATGCTCTCGTCTTACTCAGCTGCAAAAGAATCCCTCTGTACCTCCCTGTACCACCGCAATGAACCCCTAAATATCCCCCCGCCCCAGCCAACACCACAGCTACAAGACATTCCTGAGCAGGCAGCCATCCACCCCCCCCCCCCCCCCCCCCCGAAGCTGCAGACCCACCCGCCAACCCCTGCCACTGCCTTACCATTAATCACTTCCTGACGCTTGATCTCATGTGGCTTCAAGCCAGACAGGATGTCCTGGCTCACCAATTGCTGCCAATTGGCCGGGTCCTGCTCCACATCAGATAGATGTGTTTGATCTTCCTCAGCCTGAGCCAGGCACTGGCTCTGAGAACCAGGCTCAGTCCACGCTCCATATCCATGTCCATCCACTCTGAGAAACCAGAAAACAAACATGAAACAAAGGTGGCAGTGTGAACCAGCCAGGACCTCGGTGCTTAGCCAGACGCAACTGCACATTGTTTGAAAAGTATGAATTTGCACAGCTACAGGAAAAGAGCAGGGAGAGTGGGAGGAATTGAACAGCACATCGCACAGCCAGCTCAGGCCCAACGGGCCCGATGGCCTCTCTGTACTGTCAGATACTAACTGCACACAGAAAGCAGGCACTCATCAGACACACTCTGTTCTGCCACAACCTTCGCAAACTTGCAACCTTTACAAAACTAAACAGCAGGATATCAGAATTGAAGCCAGATATACAAGACAGTCAGCAATAGAGGTGATCAGTTAAAGGAAAACTCACCACACGACATGCCCTCATCATTGGCTCTTAATTCAACTTTGAAATTCAGCTCACAGCCACTAACAGACCCGTCCCCACCAGTACTTTTTTTTTTAATAAATATTTTATTGAAAATTTTTGTGCATCCTTTACACATTATAACAACACAAATAACAATGACCTATTTTATAAACAAAAATTGAATAAATAATAAATAACAAAAATGAAAACTAACCCGAATTGGCAACTGCCTTATCACAAGTAACACTGTCCAAAAATATAATTTAACAGTCCAATATATAATTATCTGTCACAACGACCTATACATATTATACAGTATATATTAACAACCCTGAGAGTCCTACTGGTTCCTCCTCCTCCCCCCCCCCCCCCACCCTCCCCGATCCTGGGCTGCTGCTGCCTTCTTTTTTCCATTCCATCTAACTTTCTGCGAGGTATTCGACGAACGGTTGCCACCGCCTGGTGAACCCTTGAGCCGACCCCCTTAGAACGAACTTAATCCGCACTAGCTTTATAAACCCTGCCATGTCATTTATCCAGGTCTCCACCCCCGGGGGCTTGGCTTCTTTCCACATTAACAATATCCTGCGCCGGGCTACTAGGGACGCAAAGGCCAAAACATCGGCCTCTCTCGCCTCCTGCACTCCCGGCTCTTGTGCAACCCCAAATATAGCCAACCCCCAGCTTGGTTCGACCCGGACCCCCGCTACTTTTGAAAGCACCTTTGTCACCCCCATCCAAAACCCCTGTAGTGCCGGGCATGACCAAAACATATGGGTATGATTCGCTGGGCTTCTCGAGCACCTCGCACACCTATCCTCCACCCCAAAAAATTTACTGAGCCGTGCTCCAGTCATATGTGCCCTGTGTAATACCTTAAACTGAATCAGGCTTAGCCTGGCGCACGAGGACGACGAGTTTACCCTGCTTAGGGCATCTGCCCACAGCCCCTCCTCGATCTCCTCCCCCAGCTCTTCTTCCCATTTCCCTTTTAGCTCATCTACCATAGTCTCCCCTTCGTGCCACATTTCCCTATATATATCTGACACCTTACCATCCCCCACCCAGGTCTTTGAGATCACTCTGTCCTGCACCTCTTGCGGGAGCTGCGAGAATTCCCTCACCTGTTGCCTCGCAAAAGCCCTCAGTTGCATATACCTGAATGCATTCCCTTGGGGCAACCCATATTTCTCGGTCAGCGCTCCCAGACTCGCGAACTTCCCATCCACAAACAGATCTTTCAGTTGCGTTATTCCTGCTCTTTGCCACATTCCATATCCCCCATCCATTCCCCCCCGGGGCAAACCTATGGTTGTTTCTTATCGGGGACCCCCCCCAAGGCTCCAGTCTTTCCCCTATGCCGTCTCCACTGTCCCCAAATCTTCAGTGTAGCCACCACCACCGGGCTTGTGGTGTAGTTACTCGGTGAGAACGGCAATGGGGCTGTCACCATAGCCTGTAGGCTAGTCCCCCTACAGGACGCCCTCTCTAATCTCTTCCACGCCGCTCCCCCCTCCTCTCCCATCCACTTACTCACCATTGAAATATTAGCGGCCCAATAATACTCACTTAGGCTCGGTAGTGCCAGCCCCCCCCTATCCCTGCTACGCTGTAAGAATCCCTTCCTCACTCTCGGGGTCTTCCCGGCCCACACTTAACCCATGATGCTCTTTTCAATCCTTTTAAAAAAAGCCTTCGTGGTCACCACCGGGAGGCACTGAAACACAAAGAGGAATCTCGGGAGGACCACCATCTTAACCGCCTGCACCCTCCCTGCCAGTGACAGGGATACCATATCCCATCTCTTGAAATCCTCCTCCATTTGTTCCACCAACCGCGTTAAATTTAACCTATGCAATGTGCCCCAATTCTTGGCTATCTGGATCCCCAGGTAACGAAAGTCCCTTGATACCTTCCTCAACGGTAGGTCCTCTATTTCTCTACTCTGCTCCCCTGGATGCACCACAAACAACTCACTTTTCCCCATGTTCAATTTATACCCTGAAAAATCCCCAAACTCCCCAAGTATCCGCATTATTTCTGGCATCCCCTCCGCCGGGTCTGCCACGTATAGTAACAAATCGTCCGCATACAAAGATACCCGGTGTTCTTCTCCTCTAAGTACTCCCCTCCACTTCTTGGAACCCCTCAACGCTATCGCCAGGGGCTCAATCGCCAGTGCAAACAATAATGGGGACAGAGGGCATCCCTGCCTTGTCCCTCTATGGAGCCGAAAATATGCAGATCCCTGTCCATTCGTGACCACGCTCGCCATCGGGGCCCTATACAACAGCTGCACCCATCTAACATACCCCTCTCCAAAACCAAATCTCCTCAACACCTCCCACAAATAATCCCACTCCACTCTATCAAATGCTTTCTCGGCATCCATCGCCACTACTATCTCCGTTTCCCCCTCTGGTGGGGCCATCATCATTACCCCTAACAGCCTCTGTATATTCGTGTTCAGCTGTCTCCCCTTCACAAACCCAGTTTGGTCCTCGTGGACCACCCCCGGGACACATTCCTCTATTCTCATTGCCATTACCTTGGCCAGGATCTTGGCATCTACATTTAGGAGGGAAATAGGTCTATAGGACCCGCATTGTAGCGGGTCCTTTTCCTTCTTTAAGAGAAGCGATATCGTTGCTTCAGACATAGTCGGGGGCAGTTGTGCCCTTTCCTTTGCCTCGTTAAAGGTCCTCGTCAATACCGGGGCGAGCAAGTCCACATATTTTCTATAGAATTCGACTGGGAATCCATCCGGTCCCGGGGCCTTTCCCGCCTGCATGCTCCTAATTCCTTTCACCACTTCTTCTACCTCGATCTGTGCTCCCAGTCCCACCCTTTCCTGCTCTTCCACCTTGGGAAATTCCAGCCGATCCAAGAAGCCCATCATTCTCTCCCTCCCATCCGGGGGTTGAGCTTCATATAATTTTTTATAAAATGTCTTGAACACTCCATTCACTCTCTCCGCTCCCCGCTCCATCTCTCCTTCCTCATCCCTCACTCCCCCTATTTCCCTCGCTGCTCCCCTTTTCCTCAATTGGTGTGCCAGCAACCTGCTCGCCTTCTCCCCATATTCGTACTGTACACCCTGTGCCTTCCTCCATTGTGCCTCTGCAGTGTCCGTAGTCAGCAAGTCAAATTCTACATGTAGCCTTTGCCTTTCCCTGTACAGTCCCTCCTCCGGTGCTTCCGCATATTGTCTGTCCACCCTCAAAAGTTCTTGCAGCAACCGCTCCCGTTCCTTACTCTCCTGCTTCCCTTTATGTGCCCTTATTGATATCAGCTCCCCTCTAACCACCGCCTTCAACGCCTCCCAGACCACTCCCACCTGGACCTCCCCATTATCATTGAGTTCCAAGTACTTTTCAATGCACCCCCTCACCCGCCATTAGTCCCATGTCCATTCTCCAGGGTGGGCGCCCTCCTGTTTCCTCCCCTATCTCCAAGTCTACCCAGTGTGGAGCGTGATCCGAAATGGCTATAGCCGTATACTCCGTTCCCCTCACCTTCGGGATCAACGCCCTTCCCAGCACAAAAAAGTCTATTTGCGAGTAGACTTTATGGACATAGGAGAAAAACGAGAACTCCTTACTCCTAGGTCTGCTAAATCTCCACGGGTCTACACCTCCCATCTGCTCCATAAAATCTTTAAGTACCTTGGCTGCTGCCGGCCTCCTTCCAGTCCTGGACTTCGACCTATCCAGCCCTGGTTCCAACACCGTATTAAAATCTCCCCCCATTTTCAGCTTTCCCATCTCTAGGTCCGGAATGCGTCCTAGCATCCGCCTCATAAAATTGGCATCATCCCAGTTCGGGGCATACACGTTTACCAAAACCACCGTCTCCCCCTGTAGTTTGCCACTCACCATCACGTATCTGCCCCCGCTATCCGCCACTATAGTCTTTGCCTCGAACATTACCCGCTTCCCCACTAATATAGCCACCCCCCTGTTTTTTGCATCTAGCCCCGAATGGAACACCTGCCCCACCCATCCTTTGCGCAGCCTAACCTGGTCTATCAGTTTCAGGTGCGTTTCCTGTAACATAACCACATCTGCCTTAAGTTTCTTAAGGTGTGCGAGTACCCGTGCCCTCTATCGGCCCGTTGAGCCCTTTCACGTTCCACGTGATCAGCCGAGTTGGGGGGCTTCCTACCACCCCCCCCCTTGTCGATTAGCCATCCCCTTTTTCCAGCTCTTCACCCGGTTCCCACGCAGCTGTATCTCCCCCAGGCGGTGCCCCCCCACCCATCCCCTCCCATACCAGCTCCCCCCTCTCCCCAGCAGCAGCAACCCAGTAATTCCCCCCTCCCACCCCCCCCCGCTAGATCCCCCGCTAGCGTAATTACTCCCCCCATGTTGCTCCCAGAAATCAGCAAACTCTGGCCGACCTCGGCTTCCCCCCGTGACCTCGGCTCGCACCGTGCGCCGCCCCCTCCTTCCTGCTTCTCTATTCCCGCCATGATTATCATAGCGCGGGAACCAAGCCCGCGCTTCTCCCTCGGCCCCGCCTCCCATGGCCAACGCCCCATCTCCTCCACCTCCCCTCCTCCCCCCATCACCACCTGTGGAAGAGAGAAAAGTTACCACATCGCAGGATTAGTACATAAAACTCCTCTTTCCCCCCTTTTTAACCCCCCTCTTTGCCCCCCTCATTCGCCCCACCACTTTGTTCAAACGTTCTTTTTAATAACCCGCTCATTCCAGTTTTTCTTCCACAATAAAAGTCCACGCTTCATCCGCCGTCTCAAAGTAGTGGTGCCTCCCTCGATATGTGACCCACAGTCTTGCCGGTTGCAGCATTCCAAATTTTATCTTCTTTTTATGAAGCACCGCCTTGGCCCGATTAAAGCTCGCCCTCCTTCTCGCCACCTCCGCACTCCAGTCTTGATAAACGCGGATCACCGCGTTCTCCCATTTACTGCTCCGAGTTTTCTTTGCC